>NC_030440.2:18468288-18470788 GCF_001660625.3 Ictalurus punctatus | reverse complement strand
GGGGAACGGTGGTGATCAGTGATCGGTTGTGGGGAACGGTGGTGATCAGTGGTTGGTTGTGGGGAACGGTGGTGATCAGTGATTGAACCCTTAATGGATCTGGATTTTTCCCTGCAGGAGTATATGTAAGGTTGTACATCCGTCATCTCCCACATTCACACAACATTTTACAATGTTCCTTTATAATGATACAGTGAATGACCTTCAAATACAAGCATGGAGACGCAACATGCATATTTGAGCTGATATTCCATGTGTGTGTGCGTAAGTGTGTGTGTGTGAGAGAGCGTGAGAGAGAGTGTGTGTGGGCTACACACATTTGCTGTGGTTGTGACTCAACATCGTGACAGTTGGTCTCAGGAGATGATAAAATAGTTAGGAGCGTTGCACGCAGCACGGCGGTGTTGTGTAATAAATCCTCCAGGAGCAGATGGTGATGGTTTAGTCAGTGTGTAACGGAGTTCAGTTTAACCCTGTGTGTTTCCTGTTTCCTGTGTGTTTCCTTTGTGTTTCCTGTTTCGCGTGTGTCACTGCGATCATTTAATCAGGCTGAAAGCATCAAGGCCACACGTGGTACAGGAGTGGGCTCGCTTTATGCATCAGTCATACGCAGAGAGAGAGAGAGAGAGAGGGGGGGGGCAGAGAGAGAGACAGACAGACAGACAGAGAGAGAGACACAGAGAGAGACACAGAGAGAGAGAGCGAGAGAGATATGTACCTGATGAAAGCACCTTGAATCACACTAAACAGATATGAGGTGTTGAGGTGTTGAGTTTCAGTTCCTCGTCCTGCTGTAATCTGTGTGAAATCAGAAGCTCTCTGTTAAAGGACAGCCGGGACTCACGTCTCTGACGGGTGATTAGTTAGAGTAATGAGATGACGGTGTGTGTTCAGGAGACGCAGGACGGTGAAGGACGTTCACAGGACGTAATGTGATAAACAGCGTGACTGAAACAAAAGTGAGACGAGACGATGGAGCAGAGTTTATATCAAATATAAAAGTTATGAAGAGTCTGTCCATTTTCCGTAGCGCTTATCCTACACAGGATCGGGGGGGGGGGGTTGTGGAGAATGTCCCAGAGGACTCGGAGCGCAAGGCAGGGGACACTGTGGATGTGGGGTGCCAAAACATCACAGGGCACAATCACACACTGCAGACAATTTCGAAATGCCAGTCAACCTACAGCGCATGTGTTTGGACTGCGGGAGGAAACCGGAGAACCCGGAGGAAACCCCTGAAGCGCGGCGAGAACGTGCAGACTCTGCGCACACAGATCGAGGCCTTTCACTTTCTCGTGTGATCGTACTGCAGCGCGCTCACTGCCCCACTAATCTCCACAGAGTTATCATTAAACCTAGTGGTCGAAATAGGAACTGCGACACGCACTAACAGAGGTCCATTTGGGCGGGAATCACGCCGCGGCATGCTCGGGGGAGGAGCAGGGGGAGTGGCCTGGACAGATGATAACATGTATATATTAAAACGGTGCCAGGATCGTTTTATAGCAAATAGTTGGAATGTGTAATAGAGTGCACATATAGAGTGTAAGTGCACACAGCGTGTCTATGATGTACAGAACCAGATGTATTGTAAAGATTGGCAGAGGGAAAGGGGGACAATGTTCGTACGTCAGAAATGCGTGCGCACCACGGTGACATCGTAGCACTCGTAAAAGCAGAGAAAAAAAGAAGAGAAGGATTTATTTTGGGGAGCGTCCCAGGTGTTTTGAGTGGGGTTTGAAATGTAGTGACTGGACGTGTCACTAAACCCTGAATATTAATATTAAAAATATCTAAAACTAGACGAGATGTGTGTGTGTGTGTGTGTGTGTGTGTGTGTGTGTGTGTGTGTGTGTGTGTGTGTGCGCGCACTGTGTTCTCTCATCTCGCAGGTGATTAAGTGTGTAGTGGAGGTTCTGGCTGACGCGCTGAGCAAACCTCACTCCGTCCCCGTGTCTCAGCGGTGTCTGGAGACCCTCAGGACCGGTGAGATGTGCTTCTGTACAAATCTAACACTGATATTAATAAAACTTCCAGATCAATTAAATATTCCGAAGATTAGCGGCTAGTTTAAGCAGTTAGACCTGACCGTGTAGCATGTGGAATATTATTATTATTATTATTAATGGAGTAAAAAAAAAATATTGATATGATGAAGTTTTCTTAAAGTAAGGAGATGTTTATGTAAGGTGTAGGGAAGGAGTCTCCAGTGTCAGCGCTGTGGAACAGTCAGGTGAAGCTGTGACTATGTTTTCAGGACAGGAGTTGAGGCGTTTATGGTTTCTCAGTAACATGAGACGGAACGTTAGTAATAAACCGTCAGTGAGAATGCGTGCTGCTGCCACACCGTGCTTCACAGAGGGTCAGGAGCAGCAGCGCTGCGGGCCGAGGACAAAAAACCTTCGATTCTGCTCCCATGGGGCCAGAGGACAAATGTTTCTTCAAAAAAGTCTTTTGGTAAACTCCGCACAGGGCGTGGCCAGTTTTGTGCAGCGTCCAG
>NC_030440.2:18448288-18465788 GCF_001660625.3 Ictalurus punctatus | reverse complement strand
TTGTTTGATATCCTTGGTATTTTTTGTGATTTTTTTAAACAAAAGGTTAAACAATAAAGGCAATTTTTCACAGCCTTCTTTACTGATATTTACCAAGGGTGCCAATATTAGTGGAGGGCGCTGTATGACATGATCCGTCCTCCTGCTTCCTCCTGACAGATCAGTCCATGCTGTTGGCCGTCCTGACACCGGGAGAGACGGTGAAGGAGAGAGGAGCAGAGGAGGAGAAGGAACAGGAGTCTCAGGTGAATGGTATCATCACCAGCCACGAGGAGATGAACGAGGGAGACGAGAAGGGAGAAGAAGCGGTGAGGAAGAAAACCGAAAGCAGTGAGGAAGACGAAGAAGGTGATGGCACTTTATCATTACACATTAAATTCACTCTAGAGCACGCACACTATTTATCTAAATCATTTAAACCATGTGAGCTCAGATTGTGATGTCATCAAATAATCTCCACGGCTGTGGACCAATCGCATTTCAATAAGCCAATGATTAGAGGATGACGGGAAACTGTTAGCCGCGAAACCTGCATGCTAAGCTAAATAGCTAGCTAAATTAGCAACGGTTGAAAACGGAGTCACCGTATGCAAATTAGATGAAAGCGACAAATCCGAACGATTGGCTCGAACGACTCCGATCCTGAAGCTTGTTTAATCCGACATTTCTTCTGTTCTGCGATCACGACTGTGTCTCCTCCCTGCAGTCATCTTGATCCTGTCATATCCGGCCTCTAATTAAACGTCCACAGAGACATTAGGAAGAAAAATAAAGCTTGGAAGGAAGTAGAGCTCGTTGGTGCGTCTGGTGAGTGGATGTAGCTGCTAGTTAGCTTGCTTTGCTAATCTAATCTGAGAACGAGGTTTTCACACTGATTAGTGCCACGCCTACAAGCAACAAACCAGAAGTGACACGAGCGACCTGCTAACGTCAACGCAGGGTTAGTGATGGATATGTAATGGTCGTCATGGTAACATTATACCAGAAAATGTTGCTGTAAATAACAGCGGGAGTTTGATAGCGTGTTGCTCGGTGATTTAATGTGCGTTAGTTTACTGGCAGTTAGTGATATTAAGGTATTAGCGACGGTAGGAAGACGAGGGGCGTTCCCAAATTTGCATATCCATGCATATTTATAGCATCTGCAGATTTTCATGAAAGCTGTAAGCATTTTTAATAGATTGTAACCTTTTAAAAGATTTTAACAGAATAAAACGATGCAGTCAGGGAATGTTTACGCTTATGTTTTTGTCCTGTTCCTCTTCCAACCGCAGAGACTGAATAAATAACACTCCAGGTGTTAAGGGTCTCTTCCTCAGTGTGTGTGTGTGTGTGTGTGTGTGTGTGTGTGTGTGTGTGTGTGTGAATGTAAAAAATAAAAGAGAAGAAGACAGGAGCTCTGTGTGATTCCTGTGAAGTTACAGCTTCACCTCTGACTGTTACAAAGCACTGACACTGGAGACTCCTTCCATACATGTTACATAGAGGACAGCTGATGCTGATGCTGTAGGTACTGTGATGGAGGGGTGGAGATAAAGGTGAGACGTAACGAATGATGATTTGTTTCCTTCAGCAGATGAGGCAGGAGCAGCCGGAGCTCCAGAACACAAACGTGTGGAGGAGGAGAGTCAGGAGGCGGAGCAGGAGGCGGAGCAGGAGGAGGAGCAGGAGGAGTCTGTGGAGAAGAGTAAGGGAGGTGTGGGAAAGCAGAAACACTTGAGTCGGAGCAGAGAGCCGGTCCGTCGCAGGGCTTACGGCCAGCAGGAGGCGCCGCACCACTCCAAGGAGGCGTGGAAGAGCCCTGAGGAGGAGGAGCTTCGGATGATGGCAGGAAGAGACCCTGAGGAGGGCAGTGCAACCAAGAAGACTGAGGTAATACCATTCCTGCACCAGCACTGATGATGATGATGATGATGATGATGATGATGTCAGCCTTCATCACTGTACTGAACTGTGTTCATTCACCACCCTGATTAATCACACCCTGAACAACAACCGCTACAAAATACACTGAAATAATCAACTCCATCTGCAGTTCAGACACGGAGGGACGGAGGGAGGAAAAAACAAAAGGAAGGGTGAAGAGAAAGGGTGAAAGGAAGCAGAGAGAGAGAGAGAGAGAGAGAAGGAGGAAGAGAATAAAATGAAAAAGGGAAAAATATGAATGTGTGAAAAAGAGGAAAAAAAAGAAGAAAGGGGGATGGAATAAATAATGAGTGAACAAAAGAGTAGGAAGGAGAAAAGTTTTTTATTAAAAAGAAGAGGAAATAGAGAATTTGAAAAAGAAAGAAAGAACAAAAGAAAAGGTGAAGAATTACAGAACAAAAAATGAAAGAAAGCCTGAAGAGATGAGGGAAGGAAAGAATGAAGAAAGAATAATATAGAAAGAAGGAAAAAGAAAGCAGGCTTGGGGAAAGACCAGAAGATAAACAGAAAGAAAGAAAACAGGAAGGTCCAGGGTTCGATCCAGAGCTCTCCTCGGGTTCCTCCCTAAAACATGCTGCTCGGTGGCTCGGCTAGATATAGTGTTGGGTCAGAGTCCACCTTTGTCGAGTCCAAGTCCTTAACCGATCGAGTCCAAGTCCAAAAGGGGCTGAGTCGGACTTAAATCCGAGTCCTTAATGACTGAGTCCGAGTCGAGTCCGAGTCGAGTCCAGAAAGTAATTAAACTGAAAAAAGATTTGGAATTCCCTGAGCTGTTAAATTAATATTTTAACCTTCACAAACCGATGGCAACATAAACGTAACTAAAAATCCCTCTGTTACGCCTTCCCATCGCCATTTAATATCTTTATTTCACGTCACCACCTCGACTAGCTTCCTATCAAAACTGGTTTTAAAGAGAAAAGGGATGGAGGTATATGTAGAAGCTTTATTATATTATATGTAAGTGTATGAAGAGACAAACGAAGCTGTTTTGTTATTGTATCACACCATACCGGGATGTGATTCCTCTCCCCCACAGGTATATAGTCTGAGAGAGAGAGTACAGAGTGCACTCACATTCAGCAGCAGCTCGGAACAACAAGCTTCGTGCTTTATTACTGCTTTTAATCCGTCTATCGATCACAGCACTCTCATCTCCGTACACACATCGGATCTTCTCACTTTATTTCATTTTAATTCCTAAAATGAATCCAAATAAACCCCTCTCAGCAGGGTTTATGATATTCACTACTTTAAGATATACATTTCACATTTGACATGAAATCCGAGACTGGAGTCAGTAAACGCTGATGTTTAGGGGCGGGCGATACGACTACCATCTTATTCCACCATAACGATACGTTTTCTCAGGCAGGTCCGTCAGTGTTCGAGTGAGAAATACTGCGGAAATTGAATAAAATAATGAAATATATGACGTGTAGAGTGATTCTCATAAAATATACTGAAGTTATTCAGTCTATTGAGCGAGTGAGGGATTTTCTCTGTTTAATTGTGTGATGAACATTAATGACACACAGCAGTAGGTTTATTAGACTGCTGTCACTTTAAGACCTGATGCACAGATCCAATATACTGTACTGACACACCTCTGATTTTTCCCAACTGTTTACATTCACTTAAGACGTAACCGACTGTGTTTACATGAACACTCCAACAGACCTGCATTTTGACATGATGTGTGTGTTTATTTCACCGTCCAAGCGAAATAAACCGCTAAAGAGAACTCCGATCGGTACTCAGAGCAGTCTGAACAGTCGCTGTTGCACGTTTCTAGCTGAATTGATTCATTAGGAGAAGAACCATGAGGAACATGTTCTGCTTGTGTTGTGGTGCAGGACGCCGAGATGGAGAGTTTGGCTGTGATGGAGAACGAGTTGGAGAGCATGGCTCAGAAACTGCACAAGCTGCGACATGGCTGAAACACGCCAGCGGTCCTCCTCACCTTCACCTCGAGAGGAACCCGACGCTCTGCTTCTGTCTGAAACACACATCCGCTCCACAGCGTAAACACACACTCGGGACATGATCTGCTCCTGCTTCAGCTTCACCTCTGTCTCGCTCGCTTACTGCAGAACACGGCTCATTCAAACATCACGAGAATAAAGCTGTGATGATAATAATAATAATAATAATAATAATAATAATAATAATAATAATAATAATAATGAGTGAAGAGAAGGAGGAGTACATTTATACACAGCTGCATGTGTTCTTTCAAGAATGCAATAATGTTTTTAATTAAATAGGATTGAACTGTAATTACAGGTGGGGTTTATTTTAGAAAAATAAATATTGAGAGCGTTCTCAGGCAAGTGGAGTTGTGTGAGTGATCAGTGGTGTGGTGTGATGTGATGTGATGTGATGTGATTAGGGACTCATGAAATGAAACAAACGCCATCATGCGAGGGAAAAAAATCCAAATAAATAAAAAAAACGAGAAAGAAATTAAGGAAAGACGAGTGAGGAGAAAAGAGGGGAAAAAAAGAAAGAATAAAGGACAGGGTAACTAACAGGACGTAAGAATGCGGTGAAGATCCAGACGTGCGAGAGGTTTACCGTCCACGAATCAGCAACACCGAACACGTCTGGACAGCGGCGGAAGAGAGTTATGTCTGAGTTAGTGAAGAGAGAAGTGTAATCAGTGACCGTGAACAGTCGCACAGCAGTGATAACAGATCGAAAGGCCCGGTCCAGATTCGACGACAACATGCACAGGCTTGAGCTGGAACACCGAGAGTCAGATAAACACTAAGAACAGGGATGTCCAAGGCAGGAAAACCAGAACAGAGCAAATCAGGATAATACACAACGATTAATCACAATAACAACAGCACAGAACTTTATCTGAGTGACGGGCAAGGCTTCGCCGTTAGTGCTCTTTATAACGTGCAGAAATACTGCCCGAGGGCGGCTCCTGAAGCCGAGCCACCCCTGCAATGGGGCTACCTTTGGGTCTGGAGGTAGGGTGGTCTGGGTGTTCGCTGTGGAAGGCACTGATGAGCTAAAATGTATTGAATGACCGTCGTCTCTTCTGGGCCGCGGCACATCCCAGTCCACCAGGTAGTACACGGTGTTACGCAGGTGCTTGGAGTTGAGAAGTTCTCTGATGGTTAGCACGTTCTCCTCACATCTCCAGGGTCGGGGGTTCGATTCCCACCGTGTTCCTGTGTGTGTGGAGTGTGCGTGTTCTCCCCGTGCTGCGGGGGTTTCCTCCGGGTACTCCGGTTTCCTCCCCCAGTACAAACACATGCATGGTAGGATGATTGGCGTGTCTAAAGTGTCCGTAGTGTATGAATGTGTGTGTGAGTGTGTATATGATTGTGCCCTGTGATGGATTGGCACCCTGTCCAGGGTGTACCCCGCCTTGTGCCCCATGCTCCCTGGGATAGACTCCAGGTTCCCCGTGACCCAGTAGGATAAGCGCTATAGAAGATGGATGGACATCAGTGTCTTGATCCGTGACCTGGGGGGCAGCGGGGTGAGGAGGTGTTGACCTGATAATCCAGTTTAGGGAAAGCGAGTTGTTGTCGCCTTGCACCTACTTTTCAAACTCCATAAGAGGTTTTGCATGACTGGGCTAAATGTAGTGGCCCAAGTGAGCGCTCTTCTGCTGAGTAAAGCGAGGACCCGGTGGGTTTTATCCGCTCCTCTAGGAAAGGCTGAGCGTGCACTCGTAAACATCACGTGGCATGAGGAAACTCTTGTATTTGCCCGGAGAACCATCATATCGATCGGGTAGCACTAGACAAGTGAGGAAGTGAGTTACTTCCAGGATAGAGAAAAGAGTTACTCACATTGGGACCCGGATGATCAGCAACAACGAACAGTTCAGGGTCATACACAAAGTATCGATAAACACAGGCTGAAGCTGACACACAGAGAGTCAGATAAACTCCAGAGCAGAGGGGATATCCAAGGCAGAAAGCAAAGATCAATCGGAATAACAATCAGGACTTACTCAAGTGACTAGCACACAGCAAGGCTTTCCATGCAGTGTCACATTCACATGCTTTGTATACTGCGCAAACCGGAAATGAGCATAAGCAAAAACAATTTTAAAAGTTAAAACTTCAGGTTAGGGCGCCCTCTGCTGGCCTGGCAGAGAGGTGTACGTGAAGGACAAAGGAAAGTAAAAGGAAAACTAAAAACCAGGGAGAATAAAAAGGGAAAAATGTGAATTTAAGAAGGACGGACGGAAGGAAAGGAAGAAAGGATGCGATATGTTCAGTGAATAAAATGAATGAATTGATTGATTAACAGACCAAACCCCCAGGACAGTCCACTAACACCTTCACAATGGCCTTGTTTATTCTCCACACCCGTTTTATTCCATTTCTACACAACGTGACGTCATCATGTCGTCTCTGTTCTTTATATGTGGCACAACAACATGTACACAAATAGAGACAGTGTTTACAGTATGTACAAATATCACACACACACACGCACACACACACACGCGCGCGCGCACTCAATTATACACCAGTGTTTAAAACCCCACAGTGAAAATATCCATTTTCATATTTACATTTTTAAAGCCATATTTAAAAGAATAAAGATAGGGTGTGAGAGGTGGTTCTGATTGTCCACACCGCCACACACACACACCGCCACACACACACACACACACACACACACACACACACACACACACACACACAGATTATCACCCAAACCTTTCGTGCAAATGAAGATAATTCATAATGAGTTGATTTCAATCGTATTTCTGTATACTGTATATAGTAGCGGTGTAACACAGTGCCACGCAGGGGATCTGTCTCTGTCAAGTGCTCCCAATATCCATATCTGTATCTGGAGTTAACCCAAAGTGGGCGTGGCCTAAACCGTAGACGAACTAGTATCCTAATTTAAACCGGAGTGACTAGAACCAGGCAGTTAGTAAGGACCAGGACTCAGGAAACGATCCAGTCCAGTACAAAACATTTCATTTAAAGGACGTACAAAATTGGCACAACATAAACATCGTTATTAAAGTAAGTAAAGAGCGTTCCTACACCTCCTTTATTCAATAACGTGTGTCTTTAAGGACACGCTGAAGGTAGGTGCTACCACTGGGGGTTTATCATCATCATCATCATCATCATCATCATCATCATCACCTGCTGCTAGCCGCTAATTCATATCGCTGCTGCTGTGGAGTCGCTAATCTCTCACTGATCTCGGCTACAGCGCTCGTGTTCGTGTAGTTTGCGGAAAGGTTTTGAATTTTCATTAATATCCGTTTTTACCTCAGAAAATGAAACAGCTAGCAAAGTGCACATCTTAAACCAACAGCGCTAACGCCGCGCGCCACAGAGGGGTGTGTTCGACTGGTCGAGTCCACAGATCAAATGCCGAGCCCTACCGCTACTGTGAATAAGTACGAATCGACGGCGGCAGAAACCGTCGACTCGTACACGCTTCACGCTAAAATCGGCGATTCTGATGAGATCGGCCGTGACAGTGGGGAACATGTGGAGATCACGTTGAGACGTAAGATCCTGCTCCAGCTGCTGAAGCGGCAGAAAAGTTTGAGAATCTGCGTCGTGAGGTAACGTTTGCGTGCTTCATCTTTAAATACACGTCGCTAGTTCAGACGAACTAAAGATAAATAAAACGTCACCAGCAGCCGAGTCGTCAGGGACGCGTTTGTATCAGCGGGAGGTTTTCTTGTAGGTTCGTGTTTCATTTGAGTTTATTTATAAACGTCGACTGCGTGATGAGGAGAAACATGAACGACGAGTTGCTCTTACTCATCAGTTTTGACTATACAGCATTCGCACAAGCAGCTTCCTGTCTCCAGATACAGCGCTCGGACACGCTTCCTGCTCCTCACCCGCGGTCCAATAATGATGAAAATGAAATCTAATATTTATTATTATTACTGTTACAACAGTAATGAATGGCTAGTTAGCCTATACTAACTAGGACTCTAGCTAGTGGGAGTGTTGTCATGGTTACAGCGGGTGCATCATGTGAGCTGTCGTCGTCGTCGTCGTCGTCGTTGTTATTGTTTTTGCCAAAAAGGCACTTTTTTTTCCGAAAAGGTGTGAAAACAATTTTCTGTCCTGACTTGTAACCTAGGCACAAAGAGGAGAAAGGGCTGTGCGCTCCTCAAGCAGCTGTTTTGCCTAAATCGATACAATCCCCTCGTCTTCATCCGCCTCTCTCTCTTTAAAATGATTTCTCACGCATCCTGAAGGCACGGAACAGTAAACAAAGTCCAGTTCCTGAAAAAGCAGAGCAGCTGAATCACTTGGCTAGGATGTTGATTTGTTCTTTTCCTCTTCGACCTTAACACACACACACACACACACACACACACACACACACACACACAAAAATAAATCAGCATGTCTTTGGTCATTAGACGTGTGCAGGCACTACAGGAAGTGATGCGAGTGGTCAGGAAGGGGTTAAACAGGGTCACTGCGTGGAGGCGTGGGCTGCGAGCGGAGAACGCCGGTGCTGGTGGTAGGCGGAACCCAGTTCAGCGTTGCAGCAGTTCAGAGTCTGATGAGAACCCTTCTTCATCACCTCGCTGTCCATCTTCCAGCCAACGCTCTCGTTTCCCAGCATACCGCAGGGCAGCTGGCTCACGCCGTTGGCTCGGAGGGGGGCGTGGCCCTGCAGGATGCCGGTCAGGTGAGTCAGCAGGTCATCGAAGAACGTCGGGACTCCTTCATAACCTGCAGGAACCAAACAGGTGAATTATTTAACACTACTACAACATACTGTATATAGTTGCGTACTATAGGTGCGTGACATCACTTCCTGCGCGTCCCCAGAACCGTTCTGATGATTTTATTTTGCTTAAAAGCGCTCAGATTTTCTACTCCCTGTGACTGGATGTGTATGTAAAGACAAAAGGCATTTTAAACACGGGTGTGCTCTAATTATTCTCTTCTTTATTTGGACATTGACGGTTGAGGTGATGTAGAACCACGTGACCCAAATTACAGACTGAACTTAATGACTAATCGCACAAATTAATAAGTAGAATTAATACTGAGGGTAAATTGTTAAAATCTTTCATGTCCTAACGCAATTAGCCGCGATGCTAGTTACCCACATTCTGTGTATTTGCTAATTCTATGCCACACGCTGCAGCAGTCAAACGTTCTCTTTTTTTCTTTGTTGTGATGCTTTTACATTCTGATTTTATTTTAATTTACTCCGTTTTATTTATTTATTTATTGCTAACTCTGACCGCGATCGCAGAATCACTCTTTACCTTAGCGTTTAAAATATGCACGAGATTTTTATTGGCTTTATAATGAATACAAAAAAAGTACTGTATATATTCTTACGCCAGTTTCACTCCGGCTACACACTAGCACACCGTGTAATCAGAGTCACGTGGGCGTGTCAGAGAAAAACAGCAGAACTGGATGTAATTTTACACCCTGAGAAGGAAACTTCATGTATTAAATGTTTCACTTGCACACAGAACGTGTCTGAGACAGCGGGAGAGAAGTCTGTGGCTGGAGTAAAGCCGTAGCGGAAATAAGCGTATCACTGATTCACGTTCGTATACGAATCGGGTCGCGTGACGTCACTGACTTTCAGTAAAGCCCCGCCCACACAAAATAGCTAGAATACTGGGGTCTGATTCTGTCCAGGTGTGTTCATTACCTGTGTATCACTTCATATTTTTAGCTAACATCCATCCATCTTCTATAGCGCTTATCCTTTCAGGGTCACGGGGAACCTGGAGTCTATCCCAGGGAGAATGGGGCACAAGGCGGGGTACACCCTGGACAGGGTGCCAGTCCATCACATACACACTCACACACACACTCACACACTCACACACCCATTCATACACTACAGACACTTTAGACATGTCAATCAGCCTACCATGCATGTGTTTGTACTGGGGGAGGAAACCGGAGTACCCGGAGGAAACCCCCGCAGCACGGGGAGAACATGCACACTCCACACACACAGGGCCACGGTGGGAATCGAACCCCCGACCCTGGAGGTGTGAGGCGAACGTGCTAACCGCTAATCCCCTTTTTAGTGAACAGATATTCTATCATACTTTACTCTTTTTAACATTTGAAAAAGAAGGTTCTGGAAATCTGCTGGACTTCCCACAGACGAGTTGAGTAACAGCTGTAACGTCCTTTACTACTAAGCTACAAAAACCTGAGAGAAAACACACACACACACACACACACACACACACACACACACACACACACACACACACACACACACACACACACACACACCATCACTACAGCAACAGCACAGCAGGTCTCCTGTATCATGACTCACCAACACACCAGCTGATAAATATAACTTTGTGTAGCTACAGATGCTCTGAATATTCACTCGAGATTCTTTACACTACAGCAGCTATAATATCGAATCATTATATAACTGTGTATTTAAGGAAATATTCAAACGAGCACCGTGGGGAAATGGAGAATGTTTCGTTTCACACCTGAGACTTTGTGTAGTTGTAAGTGAATGTAAATACATGGTGAGAATAAATCAAAAATAATAATAAACACACTTTATAAAAGAGTAGTTGATGTGAATATCTATATTTGGACACATTTCAGTTTTTAACTGTAGGTTCGCTACCTGATTCTTCACAGATCAACCATTAGCTCTAAATTCTTCCAGGATCATTTCTGAGTAATTATTGCTATACAAGTCTCTACTTCAGAATCCAGAATGCAAAGCAGGAAGCAGGACTGATCTGGACCTGCTACATCCTTCTGCAGTGTAAAATAAACCGAGCAAACCTTCATAAAACATGAACATGGCAGGATTTGTAACTGAAACACCACAATGATAGCCAGCTTCTTGTCTGACTCCATACTGACCCCGTGTGGTCCGCAGGCAGAACTACAAAAAAAATGACAAGTTCATTCAAATATCTTGAATCGAGAAGATTTAGAAGATAGAAGATTACATCTGAGATTATGAAACCCATTTCTAGACATTTTCACTCATTTCAAGCTTGAAACAGTCTTGGCAGATAATTTTGCTAATTGTTTTGCTAAGTGATAATTTCTAGAAAGAAGCAAAAGTATCTGCGCATGGATTAAGAACATTTAAAGCTCAAAAATAGTGAAATATGTCTAAAAATAGATTTAATAATCTTGTGTTTGGTTTATTGTAATCTTATAATCGGAATTAGCAGATAAATCTGACTAGATTCAAGATATTATCACTTATTAAAATGATTATTGTTATTTTGTTTTTGCAGTGAACTGCACTGGGACACCACAGATCTGATTCTTAGAGATGTGTCATTTGTGAGTGAGTCGGTTCTTTTTAAATGAGTCACAAAGGTAAATGAATCAGTACCGAACACTGCCATGGACTGAATTATTCCTTTTCAGTCAATTGCTGCTGATGAGCAGCCAGCGCTACACTTCCACACAAATCCATAACAAACTTCATGATTATCTAACCAACGTTACACAGACTTTTACTTGTCCGTGTTTTTGACTTTCCATCATGACCATTCCTCTGTAGTTCACAGAGAGTTTGACTCTTTAAATCTTTTGATCATGACTGAGATTCATTCTTCTGTTATCCATAGATTAGTATTTGACTCTCAGTGACTCAGTGAATCTTTAATTCATGACCATGATTCCCTCTCTTGTTCAGTGAATCGTTTGAAGAAGAAAGAGAGAAAGCCTGACTGATGTTTGGATCAGTTTGAAAAGTTTTTTTTTTTTTCCGGATGAATGAATATTTTCTTCAGTTGCCTCTGAAAACATTATAGTTTACATCGTGGACAGACATAGCAACTGTAACCGTGTGGGCGGGGCCAGGTGTGTCACCACTTTCTTGTTTTGTTTTGTTTTGCTTTAAACTCTAACCGTACTATTTTCCCACCTGGAAAGGCGTTGATGTCGATGACGGCGTGCTGTCCTGTCTGGTTGTTGATGATGATGTCAATCCCAAACAGCGACACACCAAGAGTCTGTCTCAAACATCTGGAAATCTTCTGGATGACATCATCACTAGGCGTCCTGCACTGACCCTCCAGGTTCTCCCGCTAATGAAGACACAAGGGAACAAGTGACATGGAAACATAAACACGGTGAGAACACAAGGAGAACACAGGGAGAACATTTAGAGAACATGCGGAGAACACGGAGAGAGCATGAGGAGAACATTTAGAAAACATGAGGAGAACATGAGGAGAACATGAGGAGAACATGAGGAGAACATGAGGAGAACATGAGGAGAACATTTAGAAAACATTAGGAGAACATGAGGAGAACATGAGGAGAACACAGAGAGAACATTAGGAGAACAGGTGGAGAACACTGAGAGAACATGAGGAGAACATTTAGAAAACATTAGGAGAACATTTAGAAAACATTAGGAGAACATTAGGAGAACATTAGGAGAACATGGAGAGAACATGAGAAACCACACACTATTGAAGAAAGAAAGAAAGAAAGAAAAGAGGAGGAACTGTAACACACTCAGGTTAAGAGAAAGCTGAGATGCTGAGACTGACTCACAGAGGTGAGGTCTGATGATGACTCGGGCTTGGACACGTGATGACTGTTAAAGGATATCGCTCTTCTGTCTGTAGGACACACACACACACACACACACACACACACACACACACACACACACACTATGTAACTAACAGTGCCTTCATTAATAAACATGAGCATTATGATATCACACTGCTGAAATAAATGTGATTGGCCAGCAGCCAGCAGGGGGCGGAGTTTACTAAGATATTCTACAATTAAAGAAAAGCTGTTTGCGTTCCTGTGGGATGCGGAACACAAAACACTTCCAGACACAGCACTCAGGGTTCCACACACCCAGGAGCGTTAAACAGAGACGAGGAACCGGAGATCTGAAGTGACTTTACCCTCGAGTTCCACTTCCTTTACACACACACGGGTTCTTCAACACGCCCGAGATAAAGTGTGTGTATAGGGAGACGTGTACGTGCTCTGTGAAGAGAGTCCTCGCTCAGATGTGTTTCATAGTGGTGTGTGTTCTCCGGTGTTTCAGTGCTCACTGATCCCTCTGTACTGCACCCTGACACACCTGTATATCCCTGACCTTTAACCCCTGACCTTTAACCTCAGCAACTACAAATAAAACCTTCTAACATTTTTATTTTTCAAAAAAAAAAAACACATTGTCACAGATCAACCACAGAAACAGCAAAAGATGTAAAGAAAGAATGAGAAAGAAAGGAAGGAGACAAGAAAGGAGGAAATGAAAGAAAAAAAGAATGAGAGGGGATGCAAGAAAAGAAGAAGAAAGAGAAGACAAAAACAGGGAGAACGTGAGATGAACATAGGGAGAACACAAAGAAAGAGAAAAAACAAAACAATGGAAGAAAGTGATTACACCTTTAATGCTGAGTGTAACAGGAAGTTATCTAACAGGAAGTTAACTAAGAGGAAGTGGTCTTACCTGTAGGTCCAGAGGGGAAGTTCCTAATGGAGGGTCTCTCCACCACGCTGTACGCCTCACCCACAACGAACACCTTGTAGAGCATGGCGTTGTGGTTGATGAAGCTCTGTACCACACAGGGGGGTGTGATATCCTTCAGGTCTTCCTCACTGAAGATGATGGCCATCTACAGAACACACACACACACACACACACACAGTGTGATCTCCTCAGGGTAAACATTAACTCAGTGAATGCTTTCAGGTAACACACACACAGGAAGTTAGCCGTATCTGTACTGAGGTGCGGCCCTGGTCTGAGATAACGACGCTAAGCTATGAGCTCAGTGTGTGTTTATGACGCCTGTAATCTCTGTGTGTGTGTGTGTGTGTGTGTGTGTGTGTGTGTGTGTGTGTGTGTGTGCGCGCGCGTTCTGTGTGTGTTCTCATAAACACACTTGACCATCAGTTCACCTGCAATCATTCCACCAGTCAGGAGTAACTCATTCATCTGGAACATCCCACAGAGTCAACACATTTATTCTAGGAGTCAACTGCACAATCGACTCATTACTGACTCATCGTTGACTCATTACTGATTCATTACTCACTCTTTAGCTGAGACATCAGCTAAATGATAAACTAGAGAACACACACACACACACACACACACACACACACACACACACACACACACACATTCATTAATGATAATGATCACAAATTATAATAATCCACAAAGTATTCAAAGCAGTTGTACCGTGCACAAGTTTGTGCACCCTGACTATGAAGTCTTTTAACTTTGATAATTTCTCCTTCATTTCATCCTATCTTTCTTTCTTTCATTTATTCTGTGCTTCTTTCTCTTTATTGTTTCCCTTTCAGTGCTATACAAGCTTTCGGCCTGCTGTGTAAATGACCACAGTGAGCTGAGGTGAGTCAGTGTGTTCTGCAGGAGGATGATCACGCAATCATCAGACAATATGAACATGTGCTCAATTACGTAAGACTGAACATTAACGAGGAGTGTAATTACAACACACACACACACACACACACACACACACACACACACACACACACACACTCTCTCTCTCTCTCTTACCTCATGAGAGTTCACACCATGCGCTACCTGAGTCTTACACACTGCAACAAGAAACGGGAAAGAGAACAAGCGCGTTAGTGTCAGAAACACGCCACATCATTTTATTAAAGATAAACACTCCTGACCTCACGTTATAAAGTTCTGTCTGGAGTTTATTTCATTCTTAAATAAAAGTTCTATCTTCAACCTCATTAATAAACAAGGAGGATTTTATAAAGTTCTATCTTCTAGCCAGTCATGTACACACTTCACACATACTCTCACACACTTCCTGTCTTTCTTTCTTTCTTTCTTTCTTTCTTTCTTTCTTTCTTTCTTTCTCTTCAAATGGAAGACGGAAATTGTTTTTGGAATGTGAAAACTTTGAAACCCCATCACACACAGAATTATGAAGTGGATATGAAGGTGATGAATAGAGTTATTAGACATTATGAAGTGGATATGAAGGTGATGAATAGAGTTATAAGACATTATGAAGTGGATATGAAGGCGATGAATAGAGTTATAAGACATTATGAAGTGGATATGAAGGCGATGAATAGAGTTATAAGACATTATGAAGTGGATATGAAGGCGATGAATAGAGTTATTAGACATTATGAAGTGGATATGAAGGTGATGAATAGAGTTATTAGACATTATGAAGTGGATATGAAGGCGATGAATAGAGTTATTAGACATTATGAAGTGGATATGAAGGTGATGAATAGAGTTATTAGACATTATGAAGTGGATATGAAGGTGATGAATAGAGTTATAAGACATTATGAAGTGGATATGAAGGTGATGAATAGAGTTATTAGACATTATGAAGTGGATATGAAGGTGATGAATAGAGTTATTAGACATTATGAAGTGGATATGAAGGTGATGAATAGAGTTATTAGGCATTATGAAGTGGATATGAAGGTGATGAATAGAGTTATAAGGCATTATGAAGTGGATATGAAGGTGATGAATAGAGTTATTAGGCATTATGAAGTGGATATGAAGGCGATGAATAGAGTTATAAGACATTATGAAGTGGATATGAAGGCGATGAATAGAGTTATAAGACATTATGAAGTGGATATGAAGGTGATGAATAGAGTTATTAGACATTATGAAGTGGATATGAAGGTGATGAATAGAGTTATTAGACATTATGAAGTGGATATGAAGGCGATGAATAGAGTTATAAGACATTATGAAGTGGATATGAAGGTGATGAATAGAGTTATTAGGCATTATGAAGTGGATATGAAGGTGATGAATAGAGTTATAAGGCATTATGAAGTGGATATGAAGGTGATGAATAGAGTTATTAGGCATTATGAAGTGGATATGAAGGCGATGAATAGAGTTATTAGACATTATGAAGTGGATATGAAGGTGATGAATAGAGTTATTAGACATTATGAAGTGGATATGAAGGCGATGAATAGAGTTATAAGGCATTATGAAGTGGATATGAAGGTGATGAATAGAGTTATTAGACATTATGAAGTGGATATGAAGGTGATGAATAGAGTTATTAGACATTATGAAGTGGATATGAAGGCGATGAATAGAGTTATAAGACATTATGAAGTGGATATGAAGGCGATGAATAGAGTTATTAGGCATTATGAAGTGGATATGAAGGTGCACGTACTGAAGGGGAAGGTGATGTCTCTCTTACGCAGCTGCTCTAGCATGTCAGGGCCACACCCACTGCTGAGCACCAGGAACGGAGGAGAGCAGATCCTCTCATCTACCATCACACACAGATTAGCACATTAGCACAAATGTTACATTCTACTGTATCACAGCGTTAGAATTATAACCGTCGGTATAGATTAGGGGCGGGGACAGAGGGGGCGTGTCTTCTTGTTGCTGCAGTAGCATTGTAATTGCTTTTGGTTGTTGATTACACCTCATTCACTGCTACAGTCTGGATTCTGATTGGTCAGAAGGTGTTGATTAGATTAATGTTTCCTATAACAGCACAGCCTGCTTGTTTGATTCCTTAATCTAATCTTCAGTTCGTCTAATGCAGCTTCAGCTACAGCACCCATCACACCTGTTCATCCTCGTGATGGATGACGGATGGAAGATGACCTCCTTGAGGTAACGTTACTGCCTAACTATGCACATCCATGACTTGTGGAAGATGCTAGCACCTAGCGCTAGCATTAGCATTAGCTCAGTGCAGCCTCGTCAGCTGAAGATGGGCCGCCGGTCTGAGCAGCTCGCGGTAGGGTTATGTGTTATTACCTCACGCTGCAGAACCTTCTAAAAGATAATATTTCTGCCGTTGCCGTGGTAACCAGTTCGAGGTAAACGGTATCTAGTGTGTGTGTGGAGTTTCATCTTCAGTCTGTTCTGCGGCAGTTTATATATAAACTCATTAAATCTCAGAGAAGGAAACACAGATCTCAGCTATTAATCACCTCCTGACAGAAAGTGGTTTTAGTTGCCGCGTGTGGGTTTATTATCATTTCTGTCCTGAGTTTAAGTTTCGACCCGAAGCTGGGTGCAGGAGTTAAGTGCAGATGGCGTGATGTGATACAGTGGGGACTGCAGTGTTATCGTTCTTTTCCCAGGAAACCTTTCTGTGTTGTTTCCTACGCTAATATCCGTGGAAGCGGTTGCCTGGTGAAAGAGAGTCAGAGGCGTGGAATTCTAAACACAGCTCTCTGCTTTATTACAGACTGGAGCCAAGGCTGTTAACCTCGCACTACCCCTCAGCACACATCTGGCACACACACACACACACACACACACACACACACACACACGCACACACACACACACGCCAAAACAAGCTTTATTTACACTCGAGTTCATACCCGTGTTAATGTTTAGAATATTTGATCAGTTACTCATTCTTCAATTACGGTTATCCTGAATTTCCTCTTCACAGAAACACTTCACACTGTAAATCACGACACACTCATTTTCCCATCTTTCAGCTACTTCATTTGGGCCTGGTTAAATCGAGACTCGCAAACACACAGCGGTTCACTCGTATCCGTCCGGCTGCCGTAGCTCCAGGTGTACCTCAAGGCTTAGTACTCGGTTC
>NC_030440.2:18440788-18443288 GCF_001660625.3 Ictalurus punctatus | reverse complement strand
TGAATTTACCCTTTTTATTTTTAAGTGATCATTTCTGTGTTGATCTGGAACGTATGCCGCTGTCGTGTTAAACGATTGATCTACAGCCAAGACTTAACCTCCTGGCAGAGGCAACCAGGCTTTGGGTTAAATAATGTTGTTACTTCATTTCTTTCATGATGCAGTTCATTTTAATTGGCATCAGTGAGCCATGTTTTACAGCCGGTTTGGAAGCTTTTCCTCATGATGATGGATGAAGAAAAGAGTTTCAGGTCAGTTTGTCTGCATTTCTTTTAATATTCTTTAGGGGTGTCAATAATTTTGCCACATAGGTTTGAGTAAAGAATTTCATTTCATTTCATTTCAGTCTTCCTGTCTTTTCACAGTGATTGTTCTACTCCTTCTTATTACACTCCTTTAAGGGTTCTTTTCCCATCCCTATAGAGGAACCCTTGAATGTTCTACAGATTATATTCCAATAGAACACTTTCGGGAAATTTACAGCCCTAACTTACCCAAAATATCAGGCATCACTTTCTTCTTGTCAGAGACGCCAGTAAAAAAAAAAAAAAAAAAAAAAAACTTTTTAGAAAGTGTAGGATCTATAATTTTACTGAATCTTTAAAACTGTAAAGTTAGAATTTTCAGAGCTTTAGGAGCTTCAGGACTTTTTACTTTTTACAGATTTTTTTTTTCTCCATTTCAATGTTTTCTTGTGGTTTTAATAAATAAAAATGTCATTTCTAAAATATATAAAAATGAATAAATAAATATATTTTTCAGACGTTACATAAAGTATCCTTTTTAAAAAAAAAATGCAATAAAAAAAAAAACGTATTGATGTAAAATTGTTCGCAAACAGTCCGTATAATGTGTTCTAGAAAATGTCTGTGAGAATTAGTGATGTTTTTTCTTGCATCAGCAAACATTTTTCAAGAGAACCATCCATCCATCCATCCATCTTCTATAGCTCTTATCCTACAGGGTCACGGGGAGCCTGGAGTCTATCCCAGGGAGCATGGGGCACACGGCGGGGTACACCCTGGACAGGGTGCCAGTCCATCACAGGGCACACTCACATACACACCCATTCATACACTACGGACACTTTAGACACGCCGATCAGCCTACCATGCATGTCTTTGGACTGGGGGAGGAAACCGGAATACCCGGAGGAAACCCCCGCAGCACGGGGAGAACATGCACACTCCAAACACACACACAGGGCCACGGTGGGAATCGAACCCCCGACCCTGGAGGCGTGAGACGAACCACTCGGCCACCGTGCGCCCTTTAAGAGAATCGTAATTATCTATTAGCTATTTCAATCCAGCAGGAAATAAACTTGCGCTTCCTGTCCGCACACTGATGCACCTTATCATGTAGCTAAAGAAGGTTTATATGTCTGCAATCTGTCAATAAAATAAGAAATGAAATGTGGGCTGTGTGCGAGCTGGAGCATCCACCAAGCAGTCGTTTTTAATAACAGATGGTTCGTGTGGTGATTGAACTTCCCATGGTTATATTTATAGAGAAACAGAAAGCAGCTGGTAGAACGCTGGCCGTTCTTTACAGACGCAGCGAAATGTCCTACACGACCCCGAAAAAGTGACTTCTGATAGAAAATAATCCGCCGAGCTGGCGGTCAGAGCTGTGTGGGCCCTAGATACTAAAAATACAACTAAAAAGGGATCTCGGAGTCAATAATGCACCCGGATCCTGTGGGACCGACTCTCTGGAGCTTGCAGAGTTTCTGTGGAAGAAAGCACTGGGATATCTGGCAGAAAGGATGGCGCTTGTGGCTGGAGGAGAAGGAGGAGGAGGAGGAGGAGGAAAGGGGGAGGGGGAGGAACTTTCATCATTATCTAAGGTCATCAAGTTGAAGGTCTAGGTTTAAAGAGCCGTGCCAAACCGGCGTGGAGCCCCAGACTGAAGGAGCCTCGGTGTTGTGGGGAGAAGAGACGCTTCCTGTACGCTTTTATAAATGATGCCATGGAAGAACGATGTTTTGTTCCCTAAAGAGCCATTTTTTTGGTTTCAGTCTGTAATCATTTAACCATTTTTCTTGTTATGATAATAAACAGAATAATTATTTAAACCGCGGAGCTCCTTTCACACGGGGCTTTATTTTAGTTCTCTGTGGCAGAGAAGAAAAGGGACGGGGTTAAAGGTTAAGGACAGGATGCAGAGAAGGCGCATGTCCACGCTTTCCTTTAGGACTGTCACGACTTCTGGACCTACAGGACTTTAGGGCATTTCGGATCTTCAAGAACTTTAGGATATTTAGAACCTTCAGGACTTTAGAAACTTAAGGACATTAGGAAATTCGAGAAATGAGAATTTTCAGAACTTTAGGACCTTCAGGACTTCAGGACATGTAGAACTTTTTGGACCTCAGAGAACTTTAGGATCCTCAGGACTTTAGCAGCTTCGGGACATCTCGACCTCCAGGACCTTTATGATGCTGAAGCTTTCAGCCAAGTAAGTATCAGGTGTTTTTTGGGTGGGGCTTATGTGGGCA
>NC_030440.2:18423288-18435788 GCF_001660625.3 Ictalurus punctatus | reverse complement strand
TAGGTACAGGGTTTTGGGCGATTATTTCTTGAAATCACTTAGCGACAGAACCGTAACGTTATCCTTGAAGTCATGTTTTTATTCGCGTTTTCAATTCCATTTTTTTCCGGGTTCTGTTTCTAATCCCTAATCGATACTAGAAAACCCTGGGGACGTTTAATACACACGTGTAAGCGTTAAAATCGTTCTACAGCCCGCGTGTCTGTGGTCGTGTACGGTATAAGGACGTACGAGTCCGACGAGACGTATGATTCTGACGTGACGTGGATTTTACTGCATGGCCAGGTGAGTGACCTCATCAGTGTTTTTATTTAATATCATTATTACAGGGACAGCAGAGAACATCCAGGAACATACCAGGCCTTGGGAACTGTGTGTACTCTTACACTCTTACAGATCAGATAATCAGACACACGGGCGAGGCACGTCTGTGATTCATTAGCGTGGAATTCAGTGCATCTGAGAATCAGCAGCTAATCAGAGCCGCAGATTAGATTAGCGCAGCTATCAGACAGGAGAATATGGATTGTTTAAATATTACACGTGGGATGTTTAAATTAAACACACACACACACAACAGAGGCATAACTGAACTCGGCATGTTAAACACTGGGATTATTTAAGTATTTGCCCCCTCTGTGGAGAATGGAAAGTTCTATTTTGGTATAGATGTGGCCTTTCGGTTGTTTTTTCCCTCACAGTAAAGGTCAATTTATGGGTTTTTTTCCCCTCACTGAGTTGTAGAGCAAAAATCTGCCCCCCCCCTCCTCCCCCCTCCCTCCCTCCCCCATCACCATTACTACACAATTACACATACAGTGGATATAGAAAGTCTACACACCCCTGTTAAGATGGAAGGTATTTGTGATGTAAAAAAGTAATTAATCCGAGCTAAATCACGTCCGATCTTTTTCCACCCTCGGCGTGGAACTACAGCGTATAAACATCACATGAAAAACAATCTGAAACATTTCATGGGGAATAAAAAAATCAGAAAAATAAAAAAGTTAAGAGCTTCACACTGAGGGTGGGAAACGTTCCGACACGATTCATCTTTCTTTCATTTTTTTTTACATCACAAAACCCGGACATTCACACAGGTGTGTAGATTTTTTTTAGATCCATTGTGTAGTATATGCGCTATTCTTTTATTTATTTATTTTTCTAGAATCTTCTTGACGTTGAACGATGAGACTGCGCGCGTCCGTCAGGACCAGGATCTCACAGGACGCAACAAAAACGAATAAAATCAAGTCATTTGGAATGTCTCAGAGCTGGAAAGTCATGGGCAGGGTTGCCAGGTTCCAGCGAAAGATTCTGTTCCGATTACGTCTCACAAAAACACACTAAAGACCTGAAACTGGCGCAGAATGTTCAGGGAGACTCTGTGTTTGTGTGGGAAACAGGTGACAGTAGTGCACACGCATTTCACGCATTTCAAGTGACTCCCCATGACTCTCCATGACTCCCCATGACTCCCCATGACTCTCCATGACTCCCTATGACTCCCCATGACTCCACATGACTCCCTATGACTCTCCATGACTCTCCATGACTCCCTATGACTCTCCATGACTCCCCATGACTCCCTATGACTCTCCATGACTCTCCATGACTCCCTATGACTCTCCATGACTCTCCATGACTCCCTATGACTCCCCATGACTCCCCATGACTCTCCATGACTCCTTATGACTCTCCATGACTCTCCATGACTCCCTATGACTCTCCATGACTCCCTATGACCCCACATGACTCCCCATGACTCCCCATGACTCCCTATGACTCTCCATGACTCTCCATGACTCCCTATGACTCTCCATGATTCCCTATGACCCCACATGACTCCCCATGACTCCACATGACTCCACATGACTCCCCATGACTCCACATGACTCCCCATGAGTCCCCATGCTGAAGTGTCCTTGGGCAAGACACTGAAACCCAAGTTGCTCCCGATGGCACGGTAGCACCTGGAATGCAGCTCTGCTACCGTTGGTGTGTGAGTGTGTGTGTGAACAAGAACCAGTTTTGTAGAACCGCTACAGTTAAAAAATCACTATATCGGTGCAGACCGTTTAAAGTTGCTCTACGTACATAAAAACTGTCATGGTTTCCACACAGCACTTAAGAGTGATAGATTCAACCTTTTGTTGTTGTTCCTCTGTGGAACATTTTCAGATCCAGTGACTTAAACTGGCTTTTTCGAGCTCCCTGTTCAAACGATTATTCTGGAGTGTTCTCGTGTAAAGCTCTCAGGACTGGGTATTTTTCAGGCGTGTGAAGATCGAGAAAGACGAACACGAGGGCAGAAAACGCGGCGTATTTTCCTCACTTCCTGTATGTTCCGGCCTCCGGTGTCGTGTGCAACACCACGCACTATTGAGCGGAGTACAGTGCAGAATGAGACCGGATCATAAGAAACACATTACAGGTAGGGAAAGATGTAAAACATCTCAGAGTAGATGTGTAATATATTACACAAAAAAATATGAAGGCTGAGTTCCTGAACAGGCCACGCCCACAAGAGACAACACTACGCGCACGCCGCTGAGACGCTCGGACTCTGTAACTCGGACAATGCTATAAAAGAGCTGAAGTCAGTCGTTTGGTCTGAGGTCCGACTCCCGATGTGTACTCGGCATACAGCATGTGACCACAGACTACAGAGTAATCTGTTACTACTGTATATACCATCTATACACACCATATACTTGATGATGTCCCACTGCTACTGAATTTCAGGACACACCTGAAGCTCCACCTTCCTCGCAGTTAGCGTCCGGTAACCCCCTCCCAATCCCCCCCCGTCCCACCCCCGTCCCACCCCCGTCCCACCCCGTCTGCGCCTCGTGACCAAGTTCCTGCACCACAACCGTTCTCCACAACATCAGCTGGGTTTAATCTGCCCCTGATGCTGGTACAGGGGCAGGTGGAGGTTAAGATTGTAGATAAAGGGTACTCACCTGAACCATCTCAATGCCCCGCTTCCTGAACAACCAAACACACACACACACACACACACACACACACACACACACACACACAAAGAGAAGGAAAATTAGTGATATAAAGAACCCTTGAAGAACCCATGTTAACCCTCATAACCCAACACCTGGATAACATCTGTTACATCACATGTGTGAGAGTGACACATCAGTCACATGTTAAACTTAAACGACTTCACTTCCTGTCATGAGATAAACACAACTCGCTGCACTTCCTTTCCAAGGTGATTCAGTTCTATTCAAAAATAAGATAATCTCGTGATCTAACGTAACGTGAGGTAACATGTACTGTAATACGAGAGCTCAGCACGTTAGAGTCACGTGAAGGTCAGGAAGAGTTTTAAAAACTAAGAGCTCTATTTCTTAAGCGTTTATTTAGAATGAAATAAAATAACTTAAATAAATAGTAATAGTAAATCAGACGTTCTACCGAGCAGTAATTAGATATTACTCCAGCAGTAATTATAATATTTATGCTTAAACGCATTTTTAAGAATGAACATTAAAAGAAAAACAAAATGAACACACTGTAAAAAAAAAAGCTTTATTTTGAGAGATTGTAGACATTGATCACATGACAGGAAGTGATGTAAAATTCTGCAAAATGACATCTTCAGAAACTCCTTCGCACAAGTGAACGCGTGAATCTGTAAAGTCTCGTACAAGACTCGATACGTTCAGTATAAAACAAAAACAAACAATAATAATAAGCCTACAGTGGAAACAGAGATGGACAAATATATTGTTGCTTAGCAACCAAAAGGAGGATCCCATCATTCACACAAATACAACTGAACCCTGCGTTCTCTCTATTAGTATTCTACACACTGCCACTGCCACGCCCACACACGCCCACACACACACACACACACACACACACACACACACACACACACACACACACAGAGTCGTGCACTGACATGTTGTGTTGGATTAACACGCTCCAGAGCTCACACGCAGGTGAAGCTACAGGAAAGTGTGTTATTAAATCATTAGTATTAATCTGTGCTCTGGTCATTGTTGCTGGATTTTTATCAGCACTTACACTATAAAGCTAAAAGTTTGTGCACCCCTGACCCTCACACCCATATGACCTTATTGAGCATCTCATTCCGGATTTATTCTCCTCTCTTTGCTGCTCTGATATGAAGCGCTCCACTCTTCTTTTGATTTTGGGGCGTGGCCGTGGGGGTTCATTCAGCTACGAGAGCGTTAGTGAGGTCGAGGTCGGGGATTGACGTCAGGATGTCGAGGAAGCTCCAGTTCCAGCTCATCCCGGTGGTGTTGAGGTCAGGGGTCACACTCTCGAGTTCTTCCACTCCAACCTTCACACACCACGTCTTCACGGAGCTCGCCGTGTGCACAGCGGCATGGTCGTGCTGGAACAGTGTTTGGACCTCTTAGTTCCAGTGAAGGGAAAGTGCTTAGAAACGTTTGAAGGAATTCAAAGAAAAATCGTTTTAAACTTAATACAGTGCTTTAATGAACGTTTTCTTCTCCTGAGTTTCAGCGTGCACTTACTGTGCACCATCATAAACCTCCCTCACTACACACACAAACACACACACGCACACGCACACACACACATGCATACACTAACACACACGCACACACACACACGCATACACTAACATACACACACACACGCACACACACACACACACACACACGCTACTGTCCTTGTGAGGACCTTCCACTGACAGAATTAAGAATGCAGCTAATTAACGCTACGCTACATCTAAATGTAGCGCTGACCTTAACCTCGGGGACTAAAAGGTATAAGCTGCAGTTTTTAGTAAGGAAAAGTAGCTATAAGGTCAAAACTGTCAGATATTCCTGTGCTTGGGGACGAGTTGGTCCTCACTAGGATACACACACACACACACACACACACACACACACACACACACACACACACACGCACTAAAACCCCGGAGACGCCCATGTGTCAGCTGCAGGTCAAGGCGTGTTTCCTAAACCTCTCAAATATTAGTCTAAATGCTCCCGAGTTTACATTTAGGTTGTTTGTGTACATTTTTTCTTTTCGTACCTGCACATGTCGATGAAAAACTGGAAGTTCAACTTCTTGATCTTCTTCTCGCTGAGCCAGTAGCCCACTCGCTTCCCTTTCACAAACGTCTGCATCTCTGTATCTGAAATCACAACAGCGCCAAATCATCAAGCGTCCCAGGAACGGCGAGACGGGAAACAAGAAAACATCCAAGCTTTCATCCCCCACGTCCTCAGAAATCCTACGGTTCTGGCTTTAACGAGAGAACAGCCATAAATCTAAACGTCCAGGGGGTTATTTTTAGAACAGTAAAGCTG
Source organism: Ictalurus punctatus (assembly GCF_001660625.3). NCBI lineage: Eukaryota > Metazoa > Chordata > Actinopteri > Siluriformes > Ictaluridae > Ictalurus > Ictalurus punctatus. Next base: position 18,430,452 of record NC_030440.2, on the reverse strand, counting down.
AAGCTCCAGAGATATCGCGTGATGAGGAAGAACAAAGCCTGGCGTGTCGTCATGGCGATCATTTACCGACGACGGGACGCAGATTCTGTACGTTTTAGTGAAACGATTCAAATGTTTTCCACACAGAAGCTCGTTAATATAACCGGCGCTCTAACTACCGATAAACCACGCACGTTTCACACGTGATCGTAGGCGTGAGTAAATCTCAGCTCACACGTGAGAGACGTGAAAGTTTTCGTTTAAAAATGTCAAACGTTATCGACGTCCAGTTAACGCTGTATAAACAATGATCAAAGTTATTATAAAACATCAGCACTAGAAAGAAATCACTAGATTTCTCACGCCGTACGTTTTTCCACACGTGATTACACGTGAGTTAATGTGTGATTACATCTGGGTAGCACGTTCAGGTGAATATCGCTGTTAGGTTTTAAAATATATATATTAACAATAAATTTACATTAAAGTAAAAACTTTATTAAATTGTTAAAAATAAACGAATCACGTGTGGGGGAAATATAAAACACGTGCATCAGGCTGCTTACGGGAAAAGCGCACGTTTATCATCGCGTGAATGAGTGATCACGTGTGAGAAACGTGTTAAAGTGGACCGCAACATTACAGAGATTCCTTCATTGCATTTTAAAAGTTAAATTAAAATATAAATCGCCGTTAAATTAAAACATTAAACCAACACATTTTAATAACCTTGAAGGAAAAATGCATCCTTGGGGGAAAAAAAACAGATCTTGAAGTGTACTTGTGGAAAAAAAAAGCGCATAAATTACACACGTGATCGGATATTGTTCACGTTTCAGCCGTGCAACGTTAAATACGAAAAATAAATGAACGAAATAAAATGTAAAATATACGTTCGGTTACGAATATCATGAGCACTGAACTAACACAATATCATAAAAAGTAAATGAAAAATAAGAACACTTTGCGTGTGTGTGTGTGTGTGTGTGTGTGTGTGTGTGTGTGTGTGTGTGTGTGTGTGACTGTGACTAGTGAATCCTGGGACATTTTGTTGGAAAGAAGAATCAGAAATTTTATTTGAGAGAGAGAGAGAATGAGAGACAGACAGGGACAGACAGAGAGAGAGACAGAGAGAGACAGACATAGAGAGAAACAGGGAGAGACAGAGAGAGAGAGACAGACAGACAGAGAGAGAGACAGACAGAGAGAGAGAGACAGACAGACAGGGACAGAGACAGGGACAGAGAGAGAGAGAGAGACAGAGAGAGAGAGACAGACAGACAGAGAGAGAGAGAGAGAGACACACAGAGAGAGAGACAGGGAGATTAGTTAGTTACAGTTATGTTTATACAGCACTTATAGACACTCAGTATTTACATGGTATTTACGTGGTATTTACGTGGTATTTGGGGGGTATTTGGGGGGTATTTGGGGGTGAATCTCCTCTACCAGCACTACTGTGTAATCTCCACCTGGACGATGCAACGGCAGCCGTAGTGCGCCAGAACTCCCAGCACACACCAGATATCAGTGGAGATGAGAGAGTGATGGAGCCAGTTCAGAGATGGAGATGATTACGGGGTAATGGAGAAGAGCCAATGGGGGGATTTGGGCAGGACCCCGGGGTTACACCCCTACTCTTTACCATAAGTGTCCTGGGATTTTTAACCACCACGGAGAGTCTGGACCGCGGTTTAACGTCTCATCCGAAAGACGTTGCTGTTTTTACAGTATAGTGTCCCCTTCACTACACTGGGGCATTAGACCCCGCACAGACCACAGGGTGAGCGCCCCCTGCTGTTCTCACCAATACCACTTCCAGCAGCAACCTTAGTTTGCCCCAGGAAACCTTAGTCTCCCATCCAGGTACTGACCAGGCTCAACCCTGCTTTTCTTCAGTGGGACACCAGGCAAGAACTAGGAGAGTAGGGGAGAGTAGGGAGAGTAGGGGAGAGTAGGGGAGAGCAGGGAGAGTAGGGAGAGTAGGGGAGAGTAGGGGAGAGTAGGGAGAGTAGGGGAGAGCAGGGGAGAGCAGGGGAGAGTAGGGAGAGTAGGGAGAGTAGGGAGAGTAGGGGAGAGTAGGGGAGAGCAGGGGAGAGTAGGGAGAGCAGGGGAGAGTAGGGGAGAGCAGGGAGAGTAGGGAGAGTAGGGAGAGCAGGGGAGAGTAGGGGAGAGTAGGGGAGAGTAGGGAGAGTAGGGGAGAGTAGGGGAGAGTAGGGAGAGTAGGGGAGAGCAGGGGAGAGTAGGGAGAGTAGGGAGAGTAGGGAGAGTAGGGAGAGCAGGGGAGAGTAGGGGAGAGTAGGGGAGAGTAGGGAGAGTAGGGGAGAGCAGGGGAGAGTAGGGAGAGTAGGGAGAGTAGGGAGAGTAGGGAGAGCAGGGGAGAGTAGGGGAGAGTAGGGGAGAGTAGGGAGAGTAGGGGAGAGTAGGGAGAGTAGGGAGAGTAGGGGAGAGTAGGGGAGAGTAGGGAGAGTAGGGGAGAGTAGGGGAGAGTAGGGGAGAGTAGGGAGAGTAGGGGAGAGTAGGGGAGAGTAGGGGAGAGTAGGGGAGAGTAGGGGAGAGTAGGGAGAGTAGGGGAGAGTAGGGAGAGTAGGGGAGAGTAGGGGAGAGTAGGGAGAGTAGGGGAGAGTAGGGGAGAGTAGGGGAGAGTAGGGGAGAGTAGGGAGAGTAGGGGAGAGTAGGGAGAGTAGGGAGAGTAGGGAGAGTAGGGAGAGCAGGGGAGAGTAGGGGAGAGTAGGGAGAGTAGGGGAGAGTAGGGAGAGTAGGGGAGAGTAGGGAGAGTAGGGAGAGTAGGGGAGAGTAGGGAGAGTAGGGGAGAGTAGGGAGAGTAGGGGAGAGTAGGGAGAGTAGGGAGAGTAGGGGAGAGTAGGGGAGAGTAGGGGAGAGCAGGGGAGAGTAGGGGAGAGTAGGGGAGAGTAGGGAGAGTAGGGGAGAGTAGGGAGAGTAGGGGAGAGTAGGGAGAGTAGGGAGAGTAGGGGAGAGTAGGGAGAGTAGGGGAGAGTAGGGAGAGTAGGGAGAGTAGGGAGAGCAGGGGAGAGTAGGGGAGAGTAGGGAGAGTAGGGAGAGTAGGGGAGAGCAGGGGAGAGTAGGGGAGAGTAGGGGAGAGTAGGGAGAGTAGGGGAGAGTAGGGAGAGTAGGGGAGAGTAGGGAGAGTAGGGAGAGTAGGGGAGAGTAGGGAGAGTAGGGGAGAGTAGGGAGAGTAGGGAGAGTAGGGAGAGCAGGGGAGAGTAGGGGAGAGTAGGGAGAGTAGGGAGAGTAGGGGAGAGCAGGGGAGAGTAGGGGAGAGTAGGGGAGAGTAGGGAGAGTAGGGGAGAGTAGGGAGAGTAGGGGAGAGTAGGGAGAGTAGGGAGAGTAGGGAGAGCAGGGGAGAGTAGGGGAGAGTAGGGAGAGTAGGGAGAGTAGGGGAGAGTAGGGGAGAGTAGGGGAGAGTAGGGAGAGTAGGGGAGAGTAGGGAGAGTAGGGAGAGTAGGGAGAGTAGGGGAGAGCAGGGGAGAGTAGGGGAGAGTAGGGGAGAGTAGGGAGAGTAGGGAGAGTAGGGAGAGTAGGGAGAGTAGGGAGAGCAGGGGAGAGTAGGGGAGAGTAGGGAGAGTAGGGAGAGTAGGGGAGAGTAGGGGAGAGTAGGGAGAGTAGGGGAGAGTAGGGAGAGTAGGGGAGAGTAGGGAGAGTAGGGAGAGTAGGGGAGAGTAGGGAGAGTAGGGGAGAGTAGGGAGAGTAGGGAGAGTAGGGAGAGCAGGGGAGAGTAGGGGAGAGTAGGGAGAGTAGGGAGAGTAGGGGAGAGCAGGGGAGAGTAGGGGAGAGTAGGGGAGAGTAGGGAGAGTAGGGGAGAGTAGGGAGAGTAGGGGAGAGTAGGGAGAGTAGGGAGAGTAGGGAGAGCAGGGGAGAGTAGGGGAGAGTAGGGAGAGTAGGGAGAGTAGGGGAGAGTAGGGGAGAGTAGGGGAGAGTAGGGAGAGTAGGGGAGAGTAGGGAGAGTAGGGAGAGTAGGGAGAGTAGGGGAGAGCAGGGGAGAGTAGGGGAGAGTAGGGGAGAGTAGGGAGAGTAGGGGAGAGTAGGGAGAGTAGGGGAGAGTAGGGAGAGTAGGGAGAGTAGGGAGAGCAGGGGAGAGTAGGGGAGAGTAGGGAGAGTAGGGAGAGTAGGGGAGAGTAGGGGAGAGTAGGGGAGAGTAGGGAGAGTAGGGAGAGTAGGGGAGAGTAGGGAGAGTAGGGGAGAGTAGGGAGAGTAGGGAGAGTAGGGAGAGCAGGGGAGAGTAGGGGAGAGTAGGGAGAGTAGGGAGAGTAGGGAGAGCAGGGGAGAGTAGGGGAGAGTAGGGAGAGTAGGGAGAGTAGGGGAGAGTAGGGAGAGTAGGGGAGAGTAGGGGAGAGTAGGGAGAGTAGGGAGAGTAGGGAGAGTAGGGGAGAGTAGGGGAGAGTAGGGGAGAGTAGGGGAGAGTAGGGGAGAGTAGGGAGAGTAGGGAGAGTAGGGGAGAGTAGGGAGAGTAGGGGAGAGTAGGGAGAGTAGGGAGAGTAGGGAGAGCAGGGGAGAGCAGGGGAGAGTAGGGAGAGTAGGGGAGAGTAGGGGAGAGTAGGGGAGAGTAGGGGAGAGCAGGGGAGAGCAGGGGAGAGTAGGGAGAGTAGGGGAGAGTAGGGAGAGTAGGGAGAGTAGGGAGAGTAGGGGAGAGTAGGGGAGAGTAGGGAGAGTAGGGAGAGTAGGGGAGAGTAGGGGAGAGTAGGGAGAGTAGGGGAGAGTAGGGAGAGTAGGGAGAGCAGGGGAGAGTAGGGGAGAGTAGGGGAGAGTAGGGGAGAGTAGGGGAGAGTAGGGAGAGTAGGGAGAGTAGGGGAGAGTAGGGGAGAGTAGGGAGAGTAGGGAGAGCAGGGGAGAGTAGGGGAGAGTAGGGAGAGTAGGGAGAGTAGGGAGAGTAGGGAGAGCAGGGGAGAGTAGGGAGAGTAGGGAGAGTAGGGAGAGCAGGGGAGAGTAGGGAGAGTAGGGAGAGTAGGGGAGAGTAGGGGAGAGTAGGGAGAGTAGGGAGAGCAGGGGAGAGCAGGGGAGAGTAGGGGAGAGTAGGGAGAGCAGGGGAGAGTAGGGAGAGTAGGGAGAGTAGGGGAGAGTAGGGGAGAGTAGGGAGAGTAGGGGAGAGCAGGGGAGAGCAGGGGAGAGTAGGGAGAGTAGGGAGAGTAGGGAGAGTAGGGGAGAGTAGGGAGAGCAGGGGAGAGTAGGGAGAGTAGGGGAGAGTAGGGAGAGTAGGGAGAGCAGGGGAGAGCAGGGGAGAGTAGGGGAGAGTAGGGGAGAGTAGGGAGAGTAGGGAGAGCAGGGGAGAGTAGGGAGAGTAGGGAGAGTAGGGAGAGCAGGGGAGAGTAGGGAGAGTAGGGAGAGTAGGGGAGAGTAGGGGAGAGTAGGGAGAGTAGGGGAGAGTAGGGAGAGTAGGGGAGAGTAGGGAGAGTAGGGAGAGCAGGGGAGAGCAGGGAGAGTAGGGAGAGTAGGGGAGAGTAGGGGAGAGTAGGGAGAGTAGGGGAGAGTAGGGAGAGTAGGGAGAGCAGGGGAGAGTAGGGAGAGTAGGGAGAGTAGGGAGAGCAGGGGAGAGTAGGGAGAGTAGGGAGAGTAGGGGAGAGTAGGGGAGAGTAGGGAGAGTAGGGAGAGTAGGGAGAGTAGGGGAGAGCAGGGGAGAGTAGGGGAGAGTAGGGGAGAGTAGGGGAGAGTAGGGAGAGTAGGGGAGAGTAGGGGAGAGCAGGGGAGAGTAGGGGAGAGTAGGGGAGAGCAGGGGAGAGTAGGGAGAGTAGGGGAGAGTAGGGAGAGTAGGGAGAGTAGGGGAGAGTAGGGGAGAGTAGGGGAGAGTAGGGGAGAGTAGGGGAGAGTAGGGAGAGTAGGGGAGAGTAGGGAGAGTAGGGGAGAGTAGGGGAGAGCAGGGGAGAGTAGGGGAGAGTAGGGGAGAGTAGGGGAGAGTAGGGAGAGTAGGGGAGAGTAGGGAGAGTAGGGGAGAGTAGGGGAGAGCAGGGGAGAGTAGGGGAGAGTAGGGGAGAGTAGGGGAGAGTAGGGAGAGTAGGGGAGAGTAGGGGAGAGCAGGGGAGAGTAGGGGAGAGTAGGGGAGAGCAGGGGAGAGCAGGGGAGAGTAGGGGAGAGTAGGGAGAGTAGGGAGAGTAGGGAGAGCAGGGGAGAGCAGGGGAGAGCAGGGGAGAGTAGGGGAGAGTAGGGGAGAGTAGGGAGAGTAGGGGAGAGTAGGGGAGAGCAGGGGAGAGTAGGGAGAGTAGGGGAGAGTAGGGAGAGTAGGGAGAGCAGGGGAGAGTAGGGGAGAGTAGGGGAGAGTAGGGGAGAGTAGGGAGAGTAGGGGAGAGTAGGGAGAGTAGGGGAGAGTAGGGGAGAGCAGGGGAGAGTAGGGGAGAGTAGGGGAGAGCAGGGGAGAGCAGGGGAGAGTAGGGGAGAGTAGGGAGAGTAGGGAGAGTAGGGAGAGCAGGGGAGAGCAGGGGAGAGTAGGGGAGAGTAGGGGAGAGTAGGGGAGAGTAGGGAGAGTAGGGGAGAGTAGGGGAGAGCAGGGGAGAGTAGGGAGAGTAGGGGAGAGTAGGGAGAGTAGGGAGAGCAGGGGAGAGTAGGGAGAGTAGGGGAGAGTAGGGAGAGTAGGGAGAGCAGGGGAGAGCAGGGGAGAGTAGGGGAGAGTAGGGGAGAGCAGGGAGAGTAGGGGAGAGTAGGGGAGAGTAGGGAGAGTAGGGGAGAGTAGGGAGAGTAGGGGAGAGTAGGGGAGAGTAGGGGAGAGCAGGGGAGAGTAGGGGAGAGTAGGGAGAGTAGGGGAGAGTAGGGAGAGTAGGGGAGAGTAGGGGAGAGTAGGGAGAGTAGGGAGAGTAGGGAGAGTAGGGGAGAGTAGGGGAGAGTAGGGGAGAGCAGGGGAGAGTAGGGGAGAGTAGGGAGAGTAGGGAGAGTAGGGGAGAGTAGGGGAGAGTAGGGGAGAGCAGGGAGAGTAGGGGAGAGTAGGGGAGAGTAGGGGAGAGTAGGGAGAGTAGGGGAGAGCAGGGGAGAGTAGGGGAGAGTAGGGAGAGTAGGGGAGAGTAGGGGAGAGTAGGGGAGAGCAGGGGAGAGCAGGGGAGAGTAGGGGAGAGACTGCAGGTGTATTTCCCAACATCTGGAACCGGGGCCTCATTAAAATTGGTGACACACACACACAGGTTTCTTCCCTCAGAGTCGGGGAAGTGAGGCAGGACTGTAGCTCGTGTCCCTCCGTATTTAATA
>NC_030440.2:18333288-18420788 GCF_001660625.3 Ictalurus punctatus | reverse complement strand
CCGTGTGTGTGTGTGGGGGTTTCCTCCGGGTACTCCGGTTTCCTCCCCCAGTACAAAGACATGCATGGTAGGCTGACTGGCGTGTCTAAAGTGTCCGTAGTGTCTGAAGGTGTGTGTGATTGTGTCTGAAGGTGTGTGTGATTGTGTCTGAAGGTGTGTGTGATTGTGCCTGTCCGGGGTGTACCCCGCCTTGTACCTGGGGTAGGCTCCAGGTTCCAGTGACCCTGAAAAGGATAAGCAGTAGAAGATGGATGGATCTATCACATAGCGAGGGGATCTCCTGTACACAGCCCTCTTCAAGTCATTCCACAGTCCTTTGATGATCTGGGCTCTGACTGAGCCATTCCAAAACATCCGTCTTCTCCTGAATCCGTTCCTTTCTTCACCTGGGTTTGTACTTTGAGTCGCTGGAAAGTAACATTTTTCTTCATCTGCAGCTGTCGAACAGACGTCTGCAGGTTTTGTGCTGAAAGAGATATAGATTGGTATTATAGATATCTGTGATTCTCTCTGTCTTGTCCAGAGCCCCAGTCCCAGCTGAAGAGAAGCAGCCCCATAGTATGATGCTGCCACCACCATGCTTCACAGTGGTTATGGTTGTCTTTGGGATATATGCTGTCTTGTCTTTGCACCAAACATATCTTTTAGAACTATTCATAAAACATTCTACACGTTTTCCACATGGTTTGGGGTGACGTGCTTGAGGTTGGATGTTTTTTGTGAGAAAGGACTTCGGTCCAGCCGCCCTAACCGTTGATGCCACATGCAGAGAGGAATCGGTACACGTCAGATGTTCCTGCAGCTCCTTTAATGTTGCTGTAGGTCTCTTGGCAGCCTCCCTGGTAAGTTTGTGTCTTGTCCTTTCATAAGTTTTTGAGGGATGTCCTGTTCTTGGTGATGTCACTGTGTTGCTCCATTTTCTCTATTTGTTGATGATGGCCTTCACTGTGTTCCATGACACATCTAATGTTTTGGAAATGCTTTTCACCCCTCACCTGATACCGTTCAACAATCTCATACGTGCTTTATAAGCTCTTGGACCATGGCCACACTAGATAGATTTTTTTTACATACACAGATCATTGTTTTTCATTTGTTTGTGTACATTTAACTATTCTTATTTGTATTTACACTACAAAATGTGGAAAATGGCAGGGTTTTCCCTGTCGGAGGGGAGGGGTGTGAATACTTATGCATAAAGTGGTATATCCTGTTCGTGTGAGTGGACACTGTGACGTGACAGGTCACTTCAAGACAAACCAGTTGGAGTAAAACTGAATCCTGAACAATTCAGTAAAAACTGCTGCTGCTGAACCGCCCTCCAGGCATTTAGAGGAAATGTGTGAGCATGAGCGCGAGGGGAAGGAGGATGGGAAAATGTCTTTATGCAATCCTTTTCCCCTGAATAAGTAAAACAAAATTCAAAAAATAAGTACACCCTTCCTACTTCCACAATCATTAAGCAGCCAGGTGTTAATGTTACTGCTACGTATTAAACAATTAGAGGGTGTACTTATTTTTTCTCACTTGGTCTCTGAATGTTGGTTTACTTTTCAGTGAAAAAAATGACTACATGTTGAAATCTGTTGTGTTTGTTTGTCACCTAAAGTTATTTGTTTAGAGAAGTTGATGAGGACCACACAATTGTTATTTAGGCCCTGATGAAGTGAAGGAGGGTAGACGTGAAGGAGGGTGCACTTTCTTTATCTCCTGACTGTATATCCTGCATTGTGTATAGTGTAAGAAATGTCTTCTAGAATCGTGATGTGATACTTATGTTATACGGCCAAGCCCTGGTATTGCCCTGTATTGCCCTGCATTGCCCTGGTATTGCCCTGGTATTGCCCTGCATTGCCCTGCATTGCCCTGGTATTCATGCGTGTCAGCATATATAACCATGTATCCATGTACACATTCATGGATAAATACAGACACCGGAATTACATGACGCAGTGTGTAGTGTGTAAATTTAGTTGTCTTTCTTAAATTATTTTTGTAGGAAATATTCCTCCTATAGTGCACCATGTCACATTATTTTATTAAACAGCAAAATAAGGACCAATCAGAGAGACTCCTGTGTTTAATATGCTATGATATAAATATAAATGTATTTTTAAGGTGTTAAATCTAATATTTTCGTGTGCAGGGGAGAACGGAAGGTGGTGTTTCCAGGCTGATCCTCTAGAGGGCAGCAGAGGCGCAGTGCGCTGGTGTTAAAGCCGCCGCAGAGGCAGCGCTCCAGTCCCCGGATGTTACCGATTTCAGGAAGTCAATCATATGACAACAAACTACAATGGAGACACTGATTAAGAGCTTTTTCTCCGTTTAACCAAAACTAAATCAAATGAAATAAAACCTCAGAGAACACAGTGAGTACCGGCCGGTGTGATTGTCTGATATTTTCTCTTATCGGTGAAAGATTTTATTGAGAACTTTCGATAAATAACCAGCTTTCATGTGTCCGAGATAAACTGTCAAATATATATTATAAAAAAAACATCTAAAACACAGCAGTGTTCATGTCTAATGTGTTTAAAAATATTAGATTCAAACACAAATATTCTCGACTTGATGATATGAAATGGTACTTTACACCGGGACTGAGCGATACGACGGAAATATCGGATCACGATTCTTTACACGCGATATTAACCACGATATTAATCACGATATTAATCACGATATTAACTAAGAACCACAGTGCTGCAGGAATTACACCTCTAAAAAAAAGTTTATTGATTGTTTTCTAAAAACAAAATTAAAATATAACTGAAAGTAAATTAAATAAAGTAACACAGAGAGTAAATTCTGATCAAAATCAAATATTGTGTCACAGACAGTCAGAAAAAGCATTTCACTACAACTCATACTGTGTGTGTGAGTGAGTGTGTGTGTGAGAGAGGGAGAGAGAGAGAGAGAGAGTGAGTGAGTGTGTGTGTGAGAGAGAAAGAGTGTGTGTGTGAGAGAGAGTTGTAGAGAACTCATCAGCGTGTGGTGTTTCAGACAGGAGCATGGAGAATGATGAACTTTCGCCAGAGGATGGGATGGATCGGAGTGGCCGTGTACTTGCTGGTTAGCATGTTCGCGGTTTATTACATGTTCGAGATCAACCAGACGTACAACCACCTCACGCTGGAGAAGACGAGCGGGACACGCCCACCCCCGCTGCGCCCCGCAGACTCCGCCTCCTCTGCGTGGTCCTGGACGCAGAGCGTGAAGTCGCACCTCCTCCTGCTGCCCTTCTGGCTGTGGGCCGCCATCTTCCTCATCCCCTACCTGCAGCTCTTCCTCTTCCTCTACTCCTGCACCAGGGCCGACCCCAGAACCGTGGGCTACTGCATCCTGCCCGTCTGCCTCGCCCTGCTCTGTAACAGACACGCCTCCTTCACCAAGGCGTCCAATCAGATCAGCAAGCTCCAGCTGATAGACACCTGATGTGGGCGGGGCTCCGACCTGGTTTTACACTCAGCGCTGTCCTTTCCATTCCGCGCTCTCTCTCTCTCTCTCTCTCTCTCTCTCTCTCTCTCTCTCTCTCTCTCTCTCTCTCTCTACCTCTCCACCACTATAAACATGTTCATTTCCTTTTTAAATAAATCAGTTCCTTAAACCCCCGATGATGATGAAGATGATGATGATGATGATGATGAATGAACCAGTGACTCAATTATTTTAATTATTTTATTTAACAGCCTGGACCTGATGCAGTAGAGCGAAAATAAAAACAAGAATAAAATAAATGACTTTTGTTTGTTAAATAATAATAATAATAATAATAATAATAATAATAATAATAATCCGTATATTTTTTAAAGAACATGAACTAAAGGCCTTGTGATTAAAATGATCACAACACTTGCGTGTGAACTTCTGACTTTAATTATTACGTCTTTTCGTTTTCTGCAGTTTGTTTATCTTTGTGTTTATTGACTCGTTTCTGATAAACTACTCAGTTTTACTGTTCTAAAATCAACACGGAAAGAAGAAAATATATATATATGTTCATAAATAAAATAATTATACATACACCTGTGGGGACGAACACAGAAATTTTATATAATGTAATTCAAGTTAATGTATTTATTCAAATGAGTGAGAAATTGATGCATAAATAAATAAATAAATAAATAAATAAATAAATGGGGAATACAAATCTTTTACTAAAATAAATGAGTTATTTTCTGATTATTAAAATGAAAAATCTGTGAATTAAATGTATCTCCATTGAGATTTTCTTCATTTATTTACAATTTATTCTTTGATTTTTATTTTTTACCCAAGACTGGGAGAGATTTCTGCAGGTTCGTGTTGTTTCCTGCAGAAAGTCTGAAGGAATTTCCTTTTCTGCTGGTTGTTGTTTTTCGTTTTCATTCATTATTTTGTTACAGCGATAAACACAGATATATAATGATTCTATCATTCTGTGTTTGTCAAAAGTTTCTTTCCTTGGTTTTAAATCACTGGAAATGAGAGTGATTAAAAATCTGTCAAATTCATCAACCTCCATTTAAAAAGATACAGCGAGTTAAACTTCAGAGTCTGAGACACGGTGCTGCGTCTATTTTAATACGAATTTCTTTTTTAATAAAAGTATTGGCGTGTTGTAGCTGCTTTTCTCCTCCACACACTCGGGACTCAGAGGCAAACCTTCAACATCTGTAACAGCAGCGTTTATATTTACCGTGTTTTTATTTTTCTGTAATAATTGGAACTCGGTGTTTATGAAGATTGTGATGTTTTCAGTAACTGATGAAACTTTAACAGAGAGTTCCTCACACATCAGCTGGATGGTCGAGTGCAAACGTGTGTTGCTTTGTCAGTCACGCTCGAGTTTCAGCTTACGGACTGAAGACCGGACGTTCTCCTTTAGGATTTTCTGCTAGAGAGCAGAATCCATGTTTCCTCAATTACTGCAAGTTGCCCAGGCCCTGAAGCAGCAGAGCATCCCCACACCATCACACTTCCTCCACCATGGACCGTAGGTATGATGGCCTTTTTGTGGAATTCTGTGTTTGGTTTACGTCAGATGTGACGGGACTCCTGTCTTCCAAACAGTTCCACTTTCACCTCATCAGTCCACAGAACATTCTCCCAAAAGGTTTGAGCATCATCAAGGTGTGTTTTGTGAAATTCAGACGAGTCTTAATGTTCTTCTGGGTCAGCAGGGGTTTTCACCTCGCCACTCTTCCATGGAGCCGTTTTCCCCCGGTGTCTTTCTGATAGTGGAGTCATGAACAGTGAAGTTTATTGATGTAAGAGAGGCCTGTAGGTCCTTTGATGTTGTCCTTGGCTCTTTTGTGACTTCCTGGATGAGTTTGGTGCAGATCGGACATTGTATGTTTGACTTATAACTTCCTGTTTCATGGTGAAACACAGAAATTTGTGTGACCGCCACACCCACACCCACGCCCACACCCACACCCACGCACACGCCCACACCCACGCACACGCCCACACCCACACCCACACCCACGCCCACACCCACGCCCACACCGTGCAGCGCAAACTCAAAACCTTCGCAGTTTAGCATCGTCAATGCCTTTAGATTAGACTGCATATAATGCCGGTCTGATGAAATCTCTAGGAGTCTGTTACAGTACGAGGCGAAAGACAACACCACATGAGCTCACTGTGGAAGCCCTGCGGATGTCTGGTAGCGGGGATCGTTATAAGAACAGGTGAACTGATTAAAAGTGTTTTAACGATGCGTGGACGGCGACATTTGCACAGGAAGACTGTGTTTTAAGTAAAAATGAAAAATCACACAAGAAGATTTATTTCAACAACAATTGTGGTTTTATTACAAAAAGAAGAAGAACGAAACCTGCAGTTGTTTATGTGCGCTTTTCTGAGAATAGAAATCCAGAATCATTTCGTCAGAATAATATCATGCAGGTGTTTCTGCCATATCGTGCAGATGTGCAGCTAAAACCTCCAGACTGTGAAACTTCTGAAGCGTTTGATAAAAAATGAATATCTGATTAGAGATAAAAGATGAGCGACGATTTCTTCACGCTGGTTTTGTGTCAAAGGGCTCAAGGGTTTTTTTTTTAAATGATGTAATAATTCTAATGAACAGATGTTTATGTCATGTGACTGAGTTATTGCCTTTCCATGAAATAAAATATAAAGAAATAAATGTTTTGGTAGAAAAATCTTTGTGTTTTTCACTTTAATTTCATTATTAAAAAAAAAAAAATTGATTTGTGATTATTTACAGGAAAAGTGTTGAATGATTGTCCCTTTATACTGTTTCCAATTTATATTTTTAAATGTCTTTTATCTTTTTAACCTCGTCTCATCACTCAGAGTTCATTTATCAGTTCAGAGGGACAAAAAGAAAAACTTCTGTCTGCACAGATAGACAGACGGACAGACAGACAGACGGACGGACAGACAGACAGACAGACGGACGGACAGACGGAGACGCTCTGCTCAGGACGGTGTGACGGTCTTCAGACGCTTCGCTGGAGGTCTGGACTTTAATTTAACTGCGGTAGTTTCTATATCGCGGTCTTCTTCATCACCGTCCTCATCCTCGTCCTCATCTTCATCTTCCACATCCTCATCTAGAGTGAAAAAAAGAGGGAATGAGGTCACTTAAATCCCACGTTTATTTTAGTGTCAGAATGAAACTCGACCCGGTTACAGCATCAACACAACTTTTCTTTTTAAACCGTATATGCAAATTATCTGGTGGATAAATGAGTTATAATAATTACACAATATTTCTTTTTGAGAGTGCGTCACTGTGAGAGAGACGCATTGTGACGCGTCTCTCTCACGTCACTATATAAAAGTGTTCATGGGGAAAAATACAGATCACATGTATGAGACGTGAGCGTTGACTTCAGGGTTCAAAATGAAACCTCTGATCTTCTCCAGATGTGAAAAATAAACAAACAACCAAACGTATTAAACTCTGGACTGAGGTCCCATGAGACGTGTGGAATAGCGTGGAGGTTCATGTGAGGAGAGAAAACAGACAAATGGATAAACAGATGGTTTAGAGAGAGAGGAACGGACCGTCACAGTGTGGAAGAGAAAGTCTTACGCTTCTACAAAACTTTTCCAGCGAGACGTGACTTTAAACTGAAAGACGAACGTCTGTATAACGTGTTTTTGTAAAGACGGAAGTAGTTTGCAGTGACGGCTGATGAAGATATTATGATCTATTCGTTTCTGAATTCTATTCCTCAGAAAATCTGCCTTCTTCATGCAAAACATTTCAATATGCAAATGATCAGGAGGAATTGATTAATATGCAAATAAGCCCATGACATCATTCGGGGACGTTTATTTCTTTCTTTATATTTGAGTATGCATTCTCCCCTGAAAACGTTTATGCAACGCTGATTTCAGCTCTCTCTCTCTCTGTCTGTGTGTGTGTGTGTCTGTGTGTGTATGTATGGTGAGAAAGCTCAGCTGCACTGTATATCTCATAACGTTTGTCCAGTTGCTGAACCGGAAGTGAAAAATCAGTGCTCTCCTACAGAAACGGCTGTTTATAGTTGAATTTAATAAATAGACAAATAAATAATCTGGTTCTTTATCAAATCTGAAACAAAATCAAACGACATTTATTTATAGTTTGTTTGTAATTTAGGGATATTTTACACTCGCTCTGCATGTTAATCTCAGTGGCTCACCGCGCGCGCGACACTCTCCTCTCTCCGTGTTTACACTCCTCTCCTCTTCCACGAGCTCCGTTAAAACCACCGAAATCTCAGAGCTGATCTTCTTCACTCCTTCGATGATGGATTTTAAATTATTCTCCGCCTCCACCGTGAACCTGCTCGTTCTCCCGTCTTTACATTTCAGCTCTCCCTTCACCGTGCACGCCATGTTTGTTGACTAGAAGCCGCGACCACTGACAGAAGTGACGCGTGAGACACGCGACACGTCGAAGGCACCGCCATTTTGGATAGGGCTCAGTCAAGCATTGACCGGATGTAAGAGTCAGAACAAAGGAGTTAGTTTACTGGATAAGAGCCGATTGTAAATGTGTTGCTCTTTAATGAGACAATTTGTGCACGAGTATAATCTGTCTATAATAAGTGTGTGGTTTGGTAATTAAGGCTTTGTGCTGTGAGTTCAAATCCCAGAACCACCAAGCTTGGGTCCTTGATGCTCCTGTACCTTCTGCCAGATGGCAGGAGGGTGAAGAGTCGGTGAGAGGTGGTGAGAGGTAGTGAGAGGTGGTGAGAGGTGGTGAGAGTGGTCGTCCGCAATACTGGTGGCTTTGCGGATGTTGCTGTTATTGAAGAAACGTAAAAATTCAGCTATGGCACCTTTACCCAGTAGTCTGGACATTCATTCATTCATTCATTCATTAGGATTCATTTGATGTTTTATACAATGCATTAGGAATCTGTTATGGGTGAAGAAGGTTCTGGGTCAATTGTGTTACTGAAGGAAGTGATATTCTTTCGGATTATGGTGATTTCTGTTCAAACATCAGTTTCTCCTACACTACAGGTGTTTAACCGTACCAGACAAGAAGTGAGGGTGTAAAACATTAAAGAGTGCACGTATATTGATAACCTTTAATATGTGTCATGTCATGTGTCTGCACCAGGAAACTGTGTGAAACTCGAGTGAACATAGAGCGGGCGACAGAATCCGTGTCTCAGGGCTTCCCTTCATTGAATTCGCACTGAATTCCTTTCCAAAATGGCGGACGCGTTAACGCGTCGCGGAAGCTAGCAACACCGGCTAATGCCCTGTTCTCTGTTCTCTCCAACGACTTTAGCGAGTTTTATTTAATAAATAAAAATAACATAATGCAGTGTAGCCGGTGTGTGTGTGAACAGATATCGGGGCGTGAAATATTTACGAGTAAACGTGGTTTAATTACAACGGAGAAAATAAATAAATAAAACGAACATATCGTCCACAGCAAAAAAAAAAAAAAAATTAAAAAAATGCGAACAGATTTTCCCGCCAAACCAGCAGTGATTTGCATATACCGGAAACGGAAGTGTAGTTTGTAGTTATCGTTGTAATATATTTTTTTGTATAGAACAAAATAGATAAATTACAATAGAAAACAGATGGTTATATAACTGCGGTTAAATATTAAGTAAGCGTTTAAAATGTAGTTCATTATTTCGCGTCTGAAGCGGATATCGTATAGCGGAAGTGATAGTGTTTGTGTGTGTGTGTGCGCGCGCAGTGTTAGCAGCAGCAGCAGCAGCAGCATGGCGACGGCGGCAGAGGGAGAGGAGGCGACCGTGTCTCTGGTGGATGTTCTCGAGGAAGATGAGGAATTGGAGCAGGAAGCCTCGGCTGTGCTCGCGGGCAGCGACTCGGAGAAGTGTTCGTATCCGGAGGTGAGGAGGAGTACACACTCACAACAACAACAATAATAATAATAACAACAACAACAACAACACAATCTGGAAGTTTGTAGCTGGAGCGTAGATTATAAACTCTCTCTCTCTCTCTCTCTCTTTCACTCACACACACACACACACACACACACACACAAGTTATATAAACAAATATACATCTGATACAGAAAACACTTCATTGTGTCGATAACTGTTGTATAAAAGTCGCCATGATGTGTCTCCAAACTCAGCCCCTGTACACTACATAGTGCACTACTCAGGGAGTTTCTGAATCATACCATCTTATGTAAATCTCATTATTTTATTTATTACGTTCCAGGTGAAATCCCACAATGCACTGCTTTTACTGTGTCCAAATGATGATAAATATAAATAAATAAAAAACTGTTGCAGTGGTGTAACCCGCTCCACATGATCAGTGTCATTATATTCAGGGGTCCAAGCACCACAGCCGACTCAGACCCAGTGTGTTCGATGTGTAGAAAGTCGACAGGAAACAGACCTGGCTTTAAAAATAGCATTGTGATATTGTTCCTGAAGTAAACCGGGGGGTCTGATGGCTTTATTTCACCGTCAGAGATGATCTAGAGTTTACAGGAAACCCATAAAGCAGAGAATGATCACTTCTGAATGATGTGTTGTGGGGCATTTATGCTGTTTATTATTATTATTATTATTATTGTTACTATTTTAGACATTTTAGATGATTTATTGTCATGTCAAGTGAAGATCTGGATGTTTATCATCATCGCAGACGTATACAGTACAGTGAGATACATATACGAGTTATGGCGCTTTTCCAGCGCACTGACTCGACTCGAGCCGAGATAACATTCAGTTCATTTAACGTGATGTATCGTTTCTCATTACACATAAAATTACAACAAAGGTTTCTGTTTTAGACTTTTAATCTCGCTTTTTTTACCGGTTTCCAAACAGGCGTTTATGGAAGTCGCTCCCGAATCTGACCGGGTCGTATCGAGCGCCACGTAGGGTCTAGAACGCCGTTATTTTACATCCTTAATAGGGTTCATGTTCAGAGGAAAAGCGTTTGGAATACGGCAGCAGAAATACTCTGACCGCAACACAAAACATTTAACACGACACTGAGACGTTAAATGAGCAATTAGAATGAATTTGGTATTAAAAAAAGGGGGTTAAGACATTGTATTTCTGATCATGAGGTCACGAGTTCAAATCCCAGCACTGCCACGCTGAGCGAGACCCTTAACCCTCACCTGCTCAGACGTATCGGAGATGGAGAAAAGCAGAAAGTCGTAAGTGTAGCATGAACTTCGACAAACCAAAAACAAGACTGTAGAGTTAAGAAGGGAAATAAAACGGAAATGAAAAATAACGTTACTGTAAACTCTTAAACCGTCTTCAGAGTCGCGTTGGCGAGGTTGTGCTCATTGAGCTGCGGAAATAAAATACCACTAATAATAAATGGGTGTTTAGTCCGTACAGCAGGGGTGTGAAACTCATGTTAGGTGACGTCCCGCAGTCCCCCAGTCCAGACTGAGACACATCTTCAGCGTGTGAATGAAGAACGACGTCGTTCACAGCCCCGGGTTTATCGCTCGGTTTCGCCCTCTTGTTGAAATCTTTTCAGTCTTTCGTCCAATTAAATCTCCATTTTGACGGCACGCGCTCTTTTCGGAACAGTGTGACAGATGTGGCATTATCGGGCAGGTGTGGCCTGTTTTGCATCTGCCTTCCTGACTTTACGTCCTGTCACGCGAGACTAAACCTCTGCAGTGAAATCGTAGTTCTTTTGAACTCGGTATCGTTTCCTCTGCTGTTTCCCCGATATTAAAAACAAACCGGGAGTTATCCACGTTTTCATACCCGACTTTATCCACACAGAAAGAGCGAAGCTGTTTGAAGAAGCTGTTGATTCAGGATTTTAATAAAAAAAAAATGAAAACATCAGAAGGATTTTTTACTCTATTGTTTTGTCTTTCATGATGCGTCACTGACCCTGGGAATGTTCGGTGACCTGTCATTTTTTTAAAAAGGGGGCATCTTCGCCACACCTCCAGAAACGCCCATTCTACATGGCGGTACTGAAACCCCTGGAATTTACTGAATGACCGTTTTGACGAAAACGTTCAACACCCCCTATACACACGTGATATTAGAAAGAAACGGCGTTAGTGAGGGGAAAAGGTTCACGTTGTTTTAATAAAAAAGCGTAAATCCTCTGTTGTGCATCTTCCTCTGCGATTCAAGCCAAAAAACGCGGTGCATTATGGGTAACGTGTAGCCATTACATGTGTGTTTCCCTGTACCAACCACACGAAGAACGAGTCGAATCCTTGGGAATCGTTTTTTTTTTTTTTTTTTACAGGAGTCAAATTAATGCCTTAAACGTGCAGGTTTTGGTCTTGTAGATGAATGTGGATAAGTGCCGGAACACTCGCCGCGAACACAATGGAGGTGATGTAGAAAAACCATACGCTTGCGAGACGCATTTACATTAAATGCAAAACGAAACAAAACCCCGAGGCTTTCGCTTCACTCGCGCTCGTACCAAATGAGCGGAGGCTTGACAGCGATGTTCCTCATTTTATAGCAGAATACCATTTCCGAATCAGTCTAATTAAAATAAGAGAACTGAAAAACGAACTCGTGGGTCTGAGCCGAATCACTATGAAGTCGCGGTGCATCATGGGATGTCGAGGTCGTTCTTGTTGGCAAGCGATGCGTCCTTGGGTTTGGGGAGGAAGGAGCAGGGCACAGGGCCTGTCCGAGCAGTGAGATCCTGAACAAGAGTCGGTGTGTTGGACCTGCTGAACAAAGCGGGCTCTGATTGGGTGATGATGGATATTATGGGATGTAATGATGTTGTCATGGTGTTATAGGGGTACGTGAAGCGTCAGGCTCTGTATGCGTGTAACACCTGCACACCAAAGGGAGGAGAACCAGCAGGAATCTGTCTCGCCTGTTCATACAAGTGTCATGAAGGTCATGAATTGTTCGAGCTCTACACCAAGAGGTGAGTACGACCCCGAGCGGGAGATTGTTTCTCTCTCTCTCTCTCCCCCTCTCCCTCTGTCTCACACACTCACACACACACACACACACGGCCCAGATGTTCTGTTTCCTCCCCTCCAGGAATTTCCGCTGTGACTGTGGGAATGAGAAGTTTGGGGAGATGGAGTGCAGGTTGTTCCCAGTGAGTGCTGTTGATTTGTTCTCCTCTCTGTAATATCTCTGCTGTGATGTGGAGTTGATGTAGAGAACGATGATGGTGACGCCTCGCTGTGTCTGACAGGAGAAAGAGAAGACTAACTGCGGGAATAAATACAGTCACAATTTCTTTGGGCTGTACTGCACGTGTGAGAGGCCGTACCCCGACCCGGAGGATGAGGTAACCCCATAGGCTGCTACTGATCATCAGGCTTTAAACCATGGAGGTAGCGTGTCCCTCAGGGAAGGGTCATGTAGTTTGACTACATTAATGTGATCGTGTGTGTGTGTGTGTGTGTGTGTGTGGTCAGGTTGCCGATGAGATGATCCAGTGTGTGGTGTGTGAGGACTGGCTGCATGGCCGGGTGAGTTTTTACTCCAGTGTGTATTTGCAGAGAGAATGCGTTTACAAAAATATATCTAATGATGTAAAAATAACCTCTACACACATACAGCATCAGATTCTGTGCATGTAAGTGTCTCTCTCTCTCTCTCTCTCTCTGACTCTCTCTCTGACTCTCTCTCCCGCCCTCTCCCTCTCTCAGCACTTGGGCTGTGTTGTCCCGGAGTGTGTGGAGCTTCAGGAGATGATCTGTGAGTCCTGCATGAATAAATCTCCGTTCCTCTGGACCTACGCTGCTCAGCTCGCCGGTACCGCTTCATCATATAAAGAACGTATGAATTTGATGGTAGTTTAATTTACAGACTTGATTGAATTGAATGAATCTGCGCAGTGCCTCCTACAGTGAAAGTGTGTAAAGAAGAGGAGGACAGTGCGAGAGTGGAGGTGGAGCATGATGAAGAGGAGAATAAAACAGAGGTGAAGAGCTCGCTGAATGAGAAGGTATAATGTGTGTGTGTGTGTGTGTGTGTGTGTATGTATCATGGCCGACCACTGGGTGGCAGTGTAGTTCTCGTCATGTTCCTCTTGAACAAGTTAGAGGTGTTAATAATGTTCCAGCCTTAAAGTGTCCGAGAACTCACAGGTGTGTGTGTGTGTGTGTGCTGGATTTCTCTGCGCAGGTGGAGGTGTGTGAGCAGGTGGAGGTGAACGGGACGGCCGGCTGTAAGAGGAAACTGCAGGAGCTGGAGGCTGAAGGTTCAGGGTGCAGGTTTGAGGAGATGAAGTGTTCGGGGACGAGCCGGGTTCAGCAGGGAGCCGTGTTCTGGCCTGCAGCGTGGCGCACTAAACTCTGTTCCTGTCACCACTGTAAGGTACGACACACACACACACTCACACACACTGCATCCGCAGTCCTGATCACACGCCTGTGTATCGTCGTTTTTTATTATTATTAGTTTTTACATTTTTTCATGACAGCTCAGCGTGCAGGACGTAGTAACGGTAGTCGAGCCGTGTGTGTGTGTGTGTGTGTGTGTGTGATATTACAGAGCGTGTTTGCGGAGGGCGGAGTGTCCTTCCTGTTGGACGAGACGGACACAGTGCTCGCCTACGAGAACAAGGGCAAAACCACGGAGCAGGCGAACGGGGGCGAGGCTCGAGACCCGCTCATGTCTGCACTCGACAACCTGAACCACGTTCAGCAGCTCGAGATCATTCACGGTACGCACACACACACACACACACACACACACACACACACACACACACACACACGCAGTGATGGGAAGTGGAGTATAGTGTTCATTTACTTTTTATCCGATTATGGTTGGATCTAATGAAACAAGTCCTCACTCACGAGCGCAGAACAGGGGGTGCTGTCTGGGTGGGCGGGGCTTATTCTCCACAATCTCCCCTGTCAGCCTCAGCAAGGCTAGCCAATTAGCCAATCTGTGAGTGGTTTATGATGAAGAGGGCGGAGTTGGGCAGTTGGCCAAGACCAAATTTGGGTGAAAAGAATACATTTACACATTACAGTTAATCTGAGGGTTAATTTATCAACACGTCCATAATTACCCCTCGCATTCGGCGCTGTAATCCGTGTTGTGTATCTCCTGTAGAGTATAACGACATGAAGACGGAGCTGAAGGATTACCTACAGAGGTTTGCAGCAGAGGGAAAGGTACGTTCCTTCAACCCTCACACACACACACACACACCGCTCTCACTTAAAGCGCCGACACTAGAATATTCCATAAATATTACAGAAACATCCTCCTTACAGAAAACCGTTGCTATAGAAATGCTAACGTATTAGAACGAGCGTTAATACGGTATAAACCTGACCCGCTGTTGTAGAAATTATTAATCACCACCTTCTGACCCAATCACAATCCAGAACACAGCAACGTCATCGGTCAGATCGATTCGAAAGCCTTCCATCGCTGTGATTGGTCGTGGGCGGGATTTAAAACAACCAATCAGCGAAGACATGTTGGCTTCATTTTCTTTTCTTTAATAAGCCGGTCAAATTCTGATGGAATAAACGAGTCCTGTCCACACGGAGATTCTGTTCTCCTTCATAACCGCATCTGTAAAGGGATCTGATCAAATACACACACGATACGTGACCTCGAGCGTGCGTCATTTACTGATGCGGAATCAGAGCAGCTTTAATGCAAAGTTTAAAAAAATTTAAGATTACGAGAATAAAGTCGTACTGATACAAGAATCGTCTATTTCTCAATAAACACACACACACACACACACACACACAATGTGTATTATTAAATATTCAGTTGTAGTTTTTCTGCCCAGTCCAGAGCAGCAAAATACCTTTATTTATTTGTTTATTTCTTGAGAAATAGAAGAGCGAATACAGAGCCCAAGTTTACCTCCATGTAATTGTGACTTTATTCTCAGAACATTACGCCTTTACGGTTACGAGAATAACGTCAAGGTTTCAAGGCGTAACATTTTGAGAATTCTGACTTTATTCTCGTCATCTTTTTTTTCTTCCTGGCACTAAAACTCCGTCGTGGTCGTGCATGGTATTGATGTGTAACGAGAGAATAATGCTGTATCTGAGGCACCGGCGTCGTGAATTTTGTGACTTTTTGGGCGAATCAGGACTCGGAGATCATAAACGCAGTCCAGCGTGTGAGCGATTACTGGTGATATTACTTTGAGTCATAAATAAACAGACTAAACGTGTGAGAGTTTCTGACCCCAGACATTATTTCTTCCACCAGGTCGTGACCCCGGAAGACATCCGTCGCTTCTTTGAACAGCAGCAGAGTCGTAAAAGACGGAGAGCCAACGCTGGTCAGTTCTACTGCAGCTAAAACCCCCTCCACCCCGACGTCCACACCCGCGCTCCTTTTGTAATGAATATAAATACGCAGACGTGAAGGTTTTGAGGTTAGAAGTCTGGTGGGCGAGGTCGACCCCAACGAGGCGTTAGAATAAAGGAGGTGGAGCAGTTCAGCACACGGAGAAACAGCAGGACGTACACCAGGCTGAAGCCCCGGGGGTTCAACACGCCTCTCACGTCTCCGACTCGTCTCCTGCTTGGTCGTTACCGTATCGGGGCGCTGTTATAAACGCGTTCCGAGCCGGCCGCTCCAGTTCGTGTTGGCTTTATTTTGTGTTTGTCGTAGTGATTTTATCAGCGCTGTTTTATCTGAACTTTAGACCTTACGTTACTTTGTAAATGTATCTTTGAGAAATTAAACATATTAATACTTTCAACCTGTCAGACGTTTTTCTTTCCTTCAGCTGAAGTGATTTAACGGAGATCCGCGTGGGGACACGGGACCTGGGGAAAGAAACACACACACACACACACACACACACACACTATAGCAGTCCAAACACATCATAAATACCCCTCAGATCTCAGACAGGACACGCCCCCACACCATCCTGCCTTCCTTCCTACTCTATCACTAAGGCTAGCTAAACTACTTTCTATCTACACGTATGTATCATTTTTAACACAAACCTGTTACCATAGCAACTGCTATCAGTTCGTCACTAGCTGACGAGTTAGCCGTATAGCTTAGCACACCGGCTTCCCAGTTACCACCTGGGCTCTGTCAACATCTGTGGAGATTTACTCCATGTAGTGACATCACAAACTGAGATGGCTCGTAGCCCCGCCCCTTCCCTGATTATAATTTCACCACCACCTTCTGAGAACTTTTATTTCATGTGTTTTAAATAATAGATAACAGGATAAACAGGAAGGAAAGGGTAGAGCGAAGATTTAAAAAACAAACAAAAAAAAGATGGAAGGCTGAGAAGTGAACAGAACGCAATAACAAACATGACGGTGTTTCAGAGAAAGTACGGACTCTGTGCCACGCGATGAAGAGGAGAGATGAACGGAGACGAGGCGTTTGTGTCAAAGCCGTTTATTTCCGTCTAACTGCAGAGAGAAGATCTCCGTTACACCCCGGCGCAGAGAAGAGTAGAAAAATAGACACTTCTCTCAAGAAGTCCGTACAAGAATGTAAAAGAAAAGCTTTGCTCCTGGTGTATATATATATTTATATATATGTGTGTGTATATACACCGAATCACGTCTTCTATAGATATTTATATATAAATCTTTACACTTTTTCACACGTCAGAACTACAAGGCTTCTCTTCAAAGGTACCAAAAATCTTGAAAAATATTCTTTGAATAAATGAAAACAAAACAAAAAGCTAAACAAGAAAGAAAAGAAAACAAAATGAGCCTCTGTGTAGACGAGAGCCTGGGCTACGGGCCTACAGAGAGCTTGTAGAAATGGCTTGCATAAGACAGAGAGGGTGAGGAGGAGGAAGAGGAGGAGGAGGAGGAGGAGGAAGGGGACACGCCCGGCCTCGGGCATGAAGGCACTCGGATATCATCAGAGAGAAAAGCTAAAGCAGGCTAAAGCACGTGGAGATCAGCGACGCTTAGCCCAGCCGTGCAGACAGACCCGTCCAGAACCGGGTCGGGCAACAGAACTCGGAGAACACGGTACACACTCTGAGACGCGGAGGAGTTACTCTGAAATGTAGTGCAGGATTCATTTATCAGCTAACGACCAGCCTGGGTTTCAACCTCAATCACCAGACCACTGCAGGTCTGTTCTGACTGTGATGTAGTCTCTCTCTCTCACGCGCACGCACACGCACAGAGCTGTAACAGGACTGAGCGGAGTCTGCGTGCATGGGATAATATCATCAGCTCGTATCTCACACACACACACACACACACACACACATCAGCATGGAACAGATGGGGAAAGATGGATAGAGAGAAAAGGAAAAGGAAGAAAGAACGGACAGGAATGAGAGATAAAAGGATGTAGAGTACGGAGAGACAAAGGAATAAATGAAACTGAAAAAGAGAGGAGAGGAAAACAGACAGGACGGAAAAACAGGTTGAAATCGAGTGGGGAGGAGGAGAAGAAGGGAAATGATCACGTGTGAGAGGTAAAAAGACGGACGGAGGGGATCAAGGAGACGAGAGGAAGGAAAAGTGATGAAACGAACCGAAAGAAAAGTAGACTGAAGGATGGAAAGCACGACGAGGAAAGAGAAAGGAAATAGAAAATAAAAAAGATAAAACGCGTGTGTACTGAGAGGAGAAGACGAAAGATCGGAAAGTAAAAGAGGATGGGAAAACGAGAAGAAGAAGAAGAGTGGATGGTTGAAAAGGAAGAAGAGTGGAAATACAGGGTGGAGGAACGACTGAAAACGAGATGAAGGGATAAAAAGAGAAACGAGAGAGACGAAGAAAGAAAGGATAGAGAAAAAGTAAGGATAAAAAGAACGAGGGAACAGAGAGAGGAGTAAAGAATGAAAAGTAAATTAGAAAGACACGCACACACAAGATTTCTATCCGTATCGTTGCGAAGGCACGCCCTTAACAATTCCTCGCAGCACGTTTTGTCGCGTGAGTGAGAGTACACCCGTGTTCAGTGCTCAGATTCAGACAGCGAAATGTTTCTGAAATGATCGAATAAACGAGTAAATCTCTCTCTGAATCGTCCCAGTGAACTCTAACGAGGAAGTGAATCGACTCGGAATCGACTCACCTGCAGAAAGTGAATCGCTTTTGGTATACGGCGAGTCTTCTTCTCTGTACCTGTTTGATTTACGTTACATCACATCCTCGTATTCACGCTAGTCAGCTAGCTAGCTACTACCGACGTAACCTTTGACCCGAGTCACCCTCCATAACCTGCTGCTCCCTTTCTTCCAAACCTTATTGTTCTCTGTAATACGCGGTGGTGTACGGCGCCAAGTCCTTCTAGCGTTTTTGCAGAACTAATAAGGGAACCGACGACGCGTCGGACCGCGCGCGCCGTGCGTACGGTTCCGGCGAATCGTTCGGGTGCGCCTCTTCTCTCCGGCCTCACAGCTAATTTGCATAGAAATGAGAAAATTTCTTTCAAACGTCTCGTCCTGCGTCTCTGAAGCGGCGGCGGCGGCGGCTCGGTGTCAGGCACGTACGTAGAAAACCCCACGTGTCGCTCGTTCGCGTCAACTCCGGTTTAGATTAACGGTGTGAATGGTAAGATCCGGGCAGCATCACTCAACCCTCATTACTCACCTGATGCAGGTGCAAAGACGATTCCGGAGATTATAGGTTTAAAAAAATAAGGCTGATTGACGAGTTCTGAAACGATCCGAGTTCCACAACACAGAAGCGAGGACAGGTAAAACAGAGGTAGAGGTGTAGCGTCCTAGCGTCCTAGCGTCCAGGCCTTGCAGCATTACGAGTCTGTGCTTAGAAAAATAAATAATAAGAACAAAACGACGCAGGCCCGACTAATAAAACACCGACTTCTTTCTTTTTAACGGAAAGGCAGAAAGCACTGCACTCAGCAGCGGACTGGGCTAGACGAGACGAGACGAGGGGGAGGAGGAGCGGAGAGGAGAGGAGGGGAGAGGAGGAGAGGAGAGGAGGAGAGGAGAGGAGGGGAGAGGAGGAGAGGAGAGGAGGAGAGGAGAGGAGAGGAGGAGAGCCTTCATTACGAGCGAGACGAGGAGACGAGACAGATCCCTGATTCCAGCTTGCACAGGTGAGCGTAACGTTACAGTACCATGAAACATGGCATAAACAGTGTAAAGCTGCATATATCACGCATCAGCGACTGCATCAGAGAGATTATCCTTTTGTCATTCTCAGAAAGGACAGGAAGAGAGGAATCTGAGGCGACTGTAGTTCAGGCTGCTATAGTGGTGTGCGTGGAGGTTACTCGACGCAGCATGTGAGATCTCCAACGCAGGATGAAGGTGGGTTCGAGTGTGAGGTCGTCAAAATAGGCGAATTCAAAACAAAACAAAACGATGAACAGATACGGGTTCTCATCCAGGACTGATGATGAAGCGCAGATGTACTGGAGGATGAGTGTAAGGTGTGTATACGTATATAAAAGGAAGAGGCAGAAGATGAAAGAGTGGACTGTTGTGAAGTGAGAACGCCGGAGCTTGGAGGAACGCGGCCAGGTGCGTGCAGCTCGATCACCGTGATGCTGCGCTCGTGACAACCGGGACTTTCCACTGTTTTTAAACGCCACACGTGCTCGAGTGTTTAAGATCGGAAACGTTCCATGTTATTCGCGCTCTCGAGTGCTTTATTTTAAGCCGCCGTAATTCACGAGATAACAAAAAACGCAAAACTCAAACTGAGGGGTGAAAGAAAGAAGAGCCCTAACGCTGTGTTTCTATAGTGATTTGTCTTCATTTTAACGTATTCGATGTGTTTAGAGTTCGAGCCGGGCGATACCATACGATACGATACGCCGCGGTACATTTCTCCGGGATATCGTGACGAATAACCTCGTGTATTTTCGTACGTATTAAATAGCAGTATCCTCGAACTCATTTTTAAAAGGTTTATTTTTAAACGCGTCGCAGAAACACCTGGGGATGTATCGTGATACATTTCTGTCACGATGCCCAGTGCTAATTTGCATAATCCTAACAACAGGATGCAAAAAGAAATATCACGAAGGAAAAACCACAACGTTAGTGAGGCGGAACGCACGCAGAGCTCTTAGTTAACGAAATAAAACAAGCGCGCGAGCGGATTAGGCTACCGATGTGAGACGAGGGGAAGGGGGCGGAGCTTCCAGAACGTTATCAATATCAGCGAGCGCAAAACACCGACGCTGTTCCGGATTCACGCGTCAGTCGATTCGTCCGGAGCGTTTTTTGCATATTTTCGAGCGGTAACTCGTAGCAGCGATGTTAAAGCGTGTGAAGGTTAGCGCGTCTGTCGAACTAGCCATCCGTAAACACGGACTCCTAGATGAAAAGACGAGCAATTCTACATTTCAGGGTTACGATGGGAAGTGAAAGCTAGTTCCCACTTTAGTCCTGAACGCAGTGCTGGTATTTAAACCCGGCGTGTGGTTAATGAACCTCGTGTTTATGTGATGTTTGGATGAGGTGACTTATTGCCTGGACGTTTTTATTTCACGGTTTATTCCTAAGCAAAGATAAATGCATAATACGTCTGTGTGAATATATATTTCTCTCTGTCTCCTCCTCTCAGCTCAGAGTGTGTTGGACTCTCAGGCGGAGGAAAATGAGCGTAACGGGAGCGCACGGTGACGGCTCTCGGGCTCGGGGACTCGATTCTACGCTGATTGTCAGTAACCCAAGTGAGTTTTAGCTTCAGCGCCCTTATCGAGGGCGTTTAAATATTGAAAATAAAACGTGGACAAGATATATATATTCATCATATTTCCCCGCCCTGTAATCAAACCCCAGCATTAAATCTGAAATTTTGTGCCTTAAAGCCTTCTCGAGTCTCTCTCCAGGGTCATAGTGCCGACTTCCTGTACAGGTATTCGTGTTTGTTAGGCG
The DNA here is from genome assembly GCF_001660625.3 of Ictalurus punctatus. Classification (NCBI taxonomy): domain Eukaryota; kingdom Metazoa; phylum Chordata; class Actinopteri; order Siluriformes; family Ictaluridae; genus Ictalurus; species Ictalurus punctatus. The sequence goes on along the minus strand of NC_030440.2, from coordinate 18,399,551 downwards.
ACCTGCGCTCTCGAGCCCCGATCCCTCCTCCCTCTTCTCCCGTGCCCGACGCGCCGGCGCCGGCGAGTCTTCGGCTCGGGTTCCACTCGTCGTACGGTTCCGTGTCGGGGCTCAGGCCGCAGGTCAGGTCCGTCTCTCCTTTAGGAGGCGCTCTCTGGTTGGCCTGAGCTCCCAGGGCGAGGTGGAGCCTGTGCGCGGAGTCGGTGCGGCCGTGCGTGTAGAGTTCGTACAGGTCGGGGAAGTGTGTGTGCTGCGGCGCGTCGGGTTTGGGCTCGGCCGCGTGCCGCTTGCGTGATGACGAGTGCGGGTGGCGGCTGGAGAAACACTGAGAGACGGGCGGAACCGTGGAGACCAAAGGGCGGGGGTCGCGACCTTCCACCTCCATGGTGACCTCAGGAAGGCGGCGGTCCTTCAGACTCATGGCCGACACGCCCATGGCGATGTCCGGCATGAACTCGTTGATGACCGGCTCCATGTTCTGAATCAACACAAGAAGGAAGAGTTACTTTTTTAAATTACATATATTATTATATTCTTTATGTATGTGTGTGTGCGTGTGTGTGCTGCTATAGTAAAATAATCAACAATCTCATTCCATTAAGTGCAAAAGGGGGCGGAGTCAGATTAGTTACTATGACAACAAGCTCTGCTCAGCAGCTTTATAAATGATCTGAAGCACAGCACTCCCCTAGTTTACAGGTAGCTCCTAACAAACTCTGTACTCACCCCTTTCTTGCTGGGGTTGAGGACCCTCCCCTGCTGGTTGGTACAGTCCGGAGGTACGGCCTTGACCCCCGTGACTGAATAAATGGGGCTGGCCATTTTGGAGGAGGCCTGGGTGTGTAGCAGCGTGTGATTACAGGGGTAGGATAAGGAGCGTGAGGGCTGCTGGGTGGGCACGCGGGGCCTCCAGCCACTCCGGATCTGCTGTGTGGTGGGGGGGTGGTACGGCGGCGGTGGAGGAGGCAGGGGTGGATGGAGGCCCATTACGGTCTGCAGGTCTGTGAACATGCTCTCCACAGCCGGAGTGCTGTTAACCCGACAGCGAGCGGACGGACGCAGGGCCAGCACCGGGCTCTCATCTCCGAAACGCTCGTCAGGGAAGAACTTGTGCGGGTTCTGAGAGTGAGTGAGAGAGAGAGAGAGAGAGAGAGAGAGAGAGAATGCAGAACAAAGCTGCATCACTAACAGGCATTAAAGGTTCTGTCCACTAGGGGGCGAGTCAGAGCAGGAAACACTATAAAGACATGTGCAGTGATTTCGAGGGTTTGGTGTCTCCCACTGTGCAACAGGTCTGAGCTAGGCTTGCTGTGGTGCCGTGTTACACGGTGTCGGGTTTCATTTATCACGTGATGAGAGCGAGGCGAGCCGCCCGCCAGGACGAGCGAGGCGAGCCGACTGACGATGGTGGAAGATTTGGTATAATATAAGCGAGTTTGTCATTGTACCGTTTTGTTATTGCTGTGTTTTTCATTAAGAATAATAATGAACCATTCAAGCAACTGCCCCCAAATTTGCCACTAATTCAAAAGTGAAAGTAAAACACGCACACCACAGGTGTGGGTGTGAGGGACTGAGGTGTGTTACCTGAAGCAGTTCTGCAGCTCCATCAGGCAGGCTGAACTCCCTGAGCACTCGGATCTGCAGCTCGTAACTGACCGTCGCTCCCTCACCGCAGTTCAGGGCGTACGCCCGCTGTACCTGCTCCGTGTGCCGCAGCTCGTGCAGCCGCCGAATCATCTCCTTCACCACTGCTAGCCTGGGAACTGACACACACACACACACACACACACACACACACACACACACACACACACACAGAGGCCCAGCAAAATGAGCATGCAACCACTGCTATGGCGTTTCAAGTATCATGTATCTGTAATGATGTGTAGGGGCGGGGGCTTGTGAGTTTCATTTTTACGAACCCTAAGAAATCTGGGGAGTAAATAAATAAATAAATAAATAAATAAATAAATAAATAAATATCGAATGCAGATTCAATTCCCAAGTGTATTACTGACTATCAGAACAGTGCGTTCTGTCTGATCACCCGTCAGATTTAAACAGCTGACGTTCTGCTCGGGTACGAGCACGATCACTTACACCACACCACAGAGTAGAAATGAGGAGGAAATGGAAGTAATAAAAGGACATGAAACCACTGGGCAGAAGCAGACAGAAGAGACGGCTGGACGGGGTCGGTCTCGAGGGAACCCACCGACGCCTGGAACAGGTTTAAAACAGATCATCTAGTCCAGGGAAGGAGTTTATAAAGAAAGTGTTCTGACCCTGAAGCTCGGCTCAACCTCCTGAGATGTGAGAACTTGGCGAGGTCAGATTGATGATGAATTTACTACCCACCATCACGAGCAAGCTCACCAAGGAACCAGGGCTGTTCTTCCTCCCACACACACAACCCACAACACTGCTATACACACACACACACACACACACTCTACTGGGTGGAAAAAACTATTCACACTAAATCCACAACCAGGAATAATAAACAAATGCACAAGGAAATCCTCTCCATCTTCTATATACATCTAAATAATAATAATAATAATAATAATAATAATAATAATAATAATAATAATAATCATAATAATAATATACACATTAGGGTCACTGAGAAATGTTAATTTTTTATTTATTTATGTACTTAATACCAATAAAATTATTCAATTCAGACACATGAATACAAAAATAATAAAGACAGAAATGCCCTAGGAACATCTCTACACATTTATCCCAGGATGCTAGGATTTATGAATATGCATAATTATGCAAATGTGGAAACGCCCCTATGTCTTCCTGCCATTCCTTCTAGCTTAATATGGCTAACATTAACTAAGCAGATCGCTAACTGCTAGTAAACTGGGTGGACAGGAGTGGGATTTCAGTCTCAGTAACTCCTGCCAGTCACCGTGCAGTCAGGCTTCTTTCACGCCTAAAGCCGGGGCAGGATAATGTTTAACACGTGACTCTCCGCAGATTATATTTTTATTTTTTATAATTAAAGTTATATTTTCTTTAAGTGTTAACAAAAAAATACACGTTATCTTTATTCTTTTAATGGTTAAACTGTAATGATGGACCGTGCTGGATTTCCTTACAAGGGAATTCCTAAACATACAGAATGACATCGAGAAAGGGAGAGAGAAAGACTGAAAGAAAGAGAGAGCGAGACAGAGAGAAAGAGAGACTGTGAGAAAGAGAGACCGAGAGAGAGAGAAAACCGAGAGAAACCAAGAGAAAGAGACCGAGAAAGAGAGACCGAGAGAGACCAAGAGAAAGAGAGAGACCGAGAGAGACCGAGAGACTGAAAGACAGAGAGAGAGAAAGAGAGAGAATAATCTGATTGTCAGAAGAGGAGAATAATAAAGAAATGAAAGAAAACATGATGTTGAAGGCTTTGTACTCGCTTTCGTCTTGATTCTGGATGGTTCTAAATGGAAAGCGGTACACACGAGCTCCACTCACCTGGTATCTCATTGGCCACCACTGAGGGCGGGGCCGTCTGGCTGCCAGCCATTTGCTGGTGGTTGATCATGTGACAGCACTGGGGTACGGCGTTATTGACCATGTAAAGAGTGTCGGGAACGTTGGACATGCGCACCATGCGCAGCCTCACCAAGTCCGTCTGCTCCACCATCATCTCGTCCAGGACGGCCTAACACACACACACACACACACACACACACGCAGTTTTAACTCCTATGTAAGATTCCCTCTCTCTCTCTCTCTCTCTGACGTGTGATTTGAGGTGTTTGGTGTACCTTGGCCTCGTCCACGTACGGAGTGAAGAGGCGGGGTCGTACGTAGATGCCAGCGCTCTTCTGCCTCAGCCAGGCGTTGGCTTTTCCTCCCTCCACTGTGGGGATCATGTCTGCCGGAGGCGTGCTGATCAGACCTCGCTTCAGCTATTAGGAACACACACGCACGAGTGTTGACATGAAGAGAAGGAAGTCTTAAACACGTGTGTGTGTGTGTGTGTGTGTGAGAGATGAACACACAGCAGACGTGATCAGTCACGCCGTCCCACTCACCGTGTCGGAGAGGACCTCGCTGTTGGTGGGCAGGATGTGTTCGGTGCGCACGCAGGGCAGCAGAGGGGACAGGATCTCCTTCAGCTCCTCCAGGTCCAGATCACGCCTCTTCACTCCGCGCTTATTCACACTGTGGGCCGTGCCGCTCAGCAGGTTGGGCTCTGACACACACACACACATTACAGATATGATACAGAGATTAGATCTCAGCACGTACAGTGTGTGTGAGTGTGTGTGTGTGCGTGCGTTGCGGTCACCTCGATCGGCCATCCTTCTGATGAGCTGGTGTTCTCCCCACTTCACCACATACTTCAGGACATCCTGCTCGCTGGCCTGTAGGGAGGCGGAGACAAACACCTTCACATCAGAATGAACTTCGGCACCGAGGTGGTGAAGAACCTCCTACACACTATCAAAAGAAGCCCTCTCAAGGTGTGCGCTGCCATGGCAACTCCAGATCTGTAGCACGGTCCACTCTTATTTACGCTTCCCTCCATCTCTCTGCTGGAGGATACAGACAAGCTGCCACTCGTCTCTTTTAATCCAAATTTACTCAAGACGAGAGATTAGTAACGCGGGATGGAGTGGGGGAAAGGAAGCGGGGCTTCCACACAGAGGTCAGGTCCACGTGTCGACTCGGACACATGGCTGCCTCAGTAAGGTCGAGGTCAAGGTCAAAGCAGCACCGGAGTTTACTGCGCTGAATCACGCTCTTGAATCGATTTGCAAACGCGATGAAATAAAACAGGAGCAGCCTGAGAATTAAGGAGCTACCCCCCACACCCTCCGCCCCAAACCCCCCCGCAGATCTCCTGATAATAATGGCAGTATATTATAAAATTCAATTTAGCAAGCGGGAAAAATCAATACCGGTGCTTTCACTGGCCAGGAGGAGGGAGAGAGAGGGAGTGTGAGAGAGCAACAGGGAGAGAGACAGAGAGAGTGAAAGACAGAGAGAGAGAGAGAGAGAGAGAGAGAGAGAGAGAGAGAGAGAGGGATAGATACAGAGTGTGTGAGAGAGACAGAGTGTGAGAGAGATGGAGAGTGTGAGAGAGATAGAGTGTGAGAGAGACAGAGAGTGTGTGAGAGAGTGTGAGAGAGATGGAGAGTGTGAGAGAGATGGAGAGTGTGAGAGAGATGGAGAGTGTGTGAGAGACAGAGTGTGAGAGACAGAGAGAAAGACAGAGATACAGAGAGACAGAGAGAGAGAAAGAGAGAGAGATACAGAGAGACAGAGAGAGAGAAAGAGAGCGAGAGACAGAGAGAGACAGAGAGAGAGAAAGAGAGAGAGATACAGAGAGACAGAGAGAGAGAAAGAGAGCGAGAGACAGAGAGAGAGAGTGAGAGAGAAAGAGAGAAAGAGAGAGAGATACAGAGAGACAGAGAGAGAGAAAGAGAGCGAGAGACAGAGAGAGACAGAGTGAGAGAGAGAGAGAGAGAGAAAGAGAGAGAGAGAGAGAGAAAGAGAGAGAGATACAGAGAGACAGAGAGAGACAGAGTGAGAGAGAGAGACCATGCTGAAATGGAATTATATTAAAGCTTTATGTATCTGTTAAAATCAATCAATCAATAAATAGATAGATAAAGAAAGAAAGTGAAATTAAAGCGTCTGTAAGAAACCCTGTTCAGTGGTTATACTGTAAGTGTACGGATCCTGTAAAAGTTACTGTAACTAGTATGTTGTTAGTTTTCCTGAACGGCGGATGCTGATTGGTCAGACGGTGTGGGCGGTCCTCACCTGCAGGTAATCAGACTGGATGGCCCCCAGCAGGTACTCCTTGTTCAGTTCGTACAGGACGTCTGACGTCATCACGTGACTGAACTCCTCACACAGGAAGTGCAGGGCCTGACGATGGACCCACTTAGACCCGTACGGCTGGGAGCTCCACTTCAGGATCGGAACCACCGAGTCCAGAGAGATGCTCTCCACCACGATGTCCTCACAGCCTGCACACACACACACAACAAATTTTACTCACAGATTTAATATCTAAATACGAACCAACATGTAAAATCATACTGATATCATCTGGTGCAATTGTACTATATACAGTATCTCACAGAAGTGAGTGCACCCCTCACATTTGTGTAAATATGTGATTATAACTTTTCATGTGACACACTGAAGAAATGACACTTTGCTACAGTGTAGTGAGTGTACAGCTTGTGTAACAGTGTAAATGTGCCGTCTCCTCAAAATAACTCAACACACAGCCACTAATGTCTAAACCGCTGGCAACAAAAGTGAGTACACCCCTAAGTGAAAATGTCCAAATTGGGCCCAATTAGCCGTTTTCCCTCCCCGGTGTCATGTGACTTGTTAGTGTTACAAGGTCTCAGGTGTGAACGGGGAGCAGTGTGTTAATTCCTTTACTCCTGTCACTGTTATTAATGTCCTGCTTGACTACTCTATGTTTCATGATGTTACTTAATTATTTGTTTGTTTGTTTCCGTGTTGTTCTTCACACTGGAAAATCTTTTAGCTGCTTTTTAAATTATTCTTATTAGGGCGGGGCGACATGACAAACATATATCACGATGTTTTCTACGATACACATCACCACACACAGTTTAGCTAACAAACCGTCCACAACCGAGTTTGAGGATACTCTTCTTTACTGCCCACAAAGGCAAACAAGTTTAAGGTTTAATTCATTATTTATTTAAATATGTCAAATCGACAGAACCCATTCGGTACCATTTCATTTGTGATTATTAAAAACATTTTTTTAAAAATGACTATTACTATTCTTCTTATTATTACTGAAATAAAGCAGAGCGCGAGCAGGGAGTTGAAGGTTTTCCCAGAGTTCCTGAGTGTGAACACCGAGCTGCAGCACTGACAGCTGGAGACTAATGAACATGTCACTTCACTGACAGAGCGCTGGGGCACCTGAGCAACACACACACACACACGGCAGTTCTACAGGACGGGGCAGCAGAAGTAAACACTAATCACTGAAGCCAAGGTCGTCTGTATGTCCAGCGCAGAAGATCTTAATCTCCACTAACCCACTTCTAACAAGAGGAAGATACCATCAGCATGTCAGTGCCACTTAGTGGACTCTCCCAACACTCATTTCCTTCTCTTATCTATTCGACCTTCCTGTTTAAACACACACACACACACACACACACCTCCAGTAACATGTCACTGCTGAGAAAAAAATCCCAGTCCTGATAAATAACAGCATGAATATTATTGACAGGCAGCAGGTGGCGCTCTGTTTGAATCTGTGTGTGTGTGTGTGTGTGTGTGTGTGTGTGTGTGTGTGTGTGTGCCATGACCAGAAATAACCGCTCTGCTGCCTGCTGCTCAGAGGAACAACAACAAGCAGAGACAGGGACATAAAAATCAGACTACAGTGCGCGCACACACACTCTTCTAATACACACTACACGAATCTCTTGATGTTCATATTAAAGCGCTCGTTGTTCACCGTTATCGTTTCCATAGAAACAGTACAGAAGTACATAACACCGTGTGTGTGTGCTGCAGTTCTAGTAAAATAATCAGCAATGAACTGGAGTTACTGTTACCATGCCGACGACAATTATCTTCCCCTGACAGCACAACACCGAGTGTTTTATTCCTCTTACACCACAGCGACTTTCCAACCATTCACACTGTTATATTTGTTAAAGAAGGACATGTGGTACTTTTTATCCGTTTCCAGTTGCAGTAAGCATGAGACGAGTTAGTTCTTCTTCTCACGTATGTTACAACAGCGATAAACATCGCCGCGTCCCCTCTTAAACCCACACAGCTCGTCACGTCACATCACCGAGAGACCGCGACGGAGCGCACACTCCCCTGTCCTCAACATTTGCCTCCGGTACTGGAGACTCCTTCAGTGAAGATGAAATAAACGTCTCCTTACACGTCAACGAGACCGGACCGCTGCTCCAGTAAACTAATCAACACCTTCTGACCAATCACAATCGAGAACGAATGAAGCAACATTTGCGCGTTTTCCTTTATCCCATAGCACTGCTGAATTCTGTATTCTGATTGGTTGATTAGTTTTATATAACAGCAGCTCCGACAGTAGTGCAGCTCTGCTCCAAAATTCCTATTAATACGTAGTTATCGTTTCTATAGCAACAGCTCGTTTGTATTGAGACGCTCTGCTAATCATAAACGGAATGAAATCCGCCGTGTGTAATCGTCAGGGTGTTTAAGTAACGTTTATGGAAGGAGTCTCCAGTGTCGGTCCGTGGTAATTCGTCTGTAGGAGTTCCTTGGGAACATGACTAGCTGCTGTTGTGTGTTTGGTTTAGTTTTAAACACGGTGTAAAACGAAAGCGGGTGGTAATTGTGTGTTGTGAGGATCCGAGTGGTAAAAGATTCATCTCTGCGAGTGTTTAATGCGATCATGTGTAGCTTAAGCAGAATGAAGGTGTGCACACGCAGGAAAAAAAAGCTCCAGCGACTGCTGAAAGAAATGACTCCATTTTGTGAAATCACTGATGTGGGACGCGGAATCAATTCCTTTATCATGGAACAATCAATAACACTGGGAAAAGGGGAAAAATGTAATGAAGCAGGGGAGCGAGGAGCAGGTTGGTTTTTGGGGCTGATCGATGACGTTTCACACTCGGGGGTTTGGGTGTGTTTCAGTCAAAACACTCACGTGTGAATTTAGTCCTGCAGACAAGAACACAACTACAGACGCTCATTAATCCCAGCAGTTATAACGGTTTGTCTGTCAGCAGGAGGAGGAGCAAACCCTACTCTCATCTCCACAAACAGATTAAGAAATGGAGAGGAGGAGGAGGAGGAGAAGAAGAGGAGAAGGAGAGGAACAGGAGGAAGATGAGAAGGAGAAGAAGAGGAAAAGGAGGAGAAGAGGAGAAAGGAGGAGGAGGAGCAGGAGAAGGAGGAGGAGGAGAGGAGGAGAGGAGGAGGAGAGGAGGAGAACAGGAGGAGAGGAGGAGAACAGGAGGAGAGGAGTAGGAGAGGAACAGGAGGAAGATGAGAAGGAGAAGAGGAAAAGGAAGAGAAGAGGAGAAAGGAGGAGGAGAACAGCAGGAGTGGAGGAGAACAGGAGGAGAGGAGGAGAGGAGGAGAACAGGAGGAGAGGAGGAGAGGAGGAGAACAGGAGGAGAGGAGGAGGAGAGGAGGAGAACAGGAGGAGAGGAGGAGGAGAGGAGGAGAACAGGAGGAGTGGAGGAGGAGAACAGGAGGAGAGGAGGAGAACAGGAGGAGAACAGGAGGAGAGGAGGAGAACAGGAGGAGAGGAGGAGAACAGGAGGAGTGGAGGAGGAGAACAGGAGGAGTGGAGGAGGAGAACAGGAGGAGAGGAGTAGGAGAGGAACAGGAGGAAGATGAGAAGGAGAAGAGGAAAAGGAAGAGAAGAGGAGAAAGGAGGAGGAGAAGAGGAGGAGAACAGGAGGAGTGGAGGAGAGGAGGAGAGGAGGAGAACAGGAGGAGTGGAGGAGAGGAGGAGAGGAGGAGAACAGGAGGAGTGGAGGAGGAGAACAGGAGGAGTGGAGGAGGAGGAGAGGAGGAGAACAGGAGGAGAGGAGGAGGAGAGGAGGAGAACAGGAGGAGTGGAGGAGGAGAACAGGAGAGGAGGAGAACAGGAGGAGTGGAGGAGGAGGAGAGGAGGAGAACAGGAGGAGAGGAGGAGGAGAGGAGGAGAACAGGAGGAGAGGAGGAGGAGAGGAGGAGAACAGGAGGAGTGGAGGAGGAGAACAGGAGGAGAACAGGAGGAGAGGAGTAGGAGAGGAGGAGAACAGGAGGAGTGGAGGAGGAGGAGAGGAGGAGGAGAGGAGGAGAACAGGAGGAGAACAGGAGGAGAGGAGTAGGAGAGGAGGAGAACAGGAGGAGTGGAGGAGGAGGAGAGGAGGAGAACAGGAGGAGAGGAGGAGGAGGAGAGGAGGAGGAGAGGAGGAGAACAGGAGGAGAGGAGGAGGAGAGGAGGAGAACAGGAGGAGAGGAGGAGGAGAGGAGGAGAACAGGAGGAGTGGAGGAGGAGAACAGGAGGAGTGGAGGAGGAGAACAGGAGGAGAGGAGGAGAACAGGAGGAGAGGAGGAGAACAGGAGGAGAGGAGGAGAACAGGAGGAGAACAGGAGGAGTGGAGGAGGAGGAGAGGAGGAGAACAGGAGGAGAGGAGGAGGAGAGGAGGAGAACAGGAGGAGAGTGCTTCCAGTGTTCTAGAGCAGATGGAGGAATACAGTGCCTGATGAACATTAAGCACTATGTAGTGAGGATACGGAGTGAAGGTGAAGCGGTCTAGGTTTGGGAGCGTGTACCAGAGCGATAATGAAGAGTGGATAATAAGGATAACATGACTGTGTTGTTCTCTGATGTAAGTGTAATGGTGCACACTCACCCTGTGCCAGCATGCTGAACTCGAGGAACAGGGCGATGTGGTACAGCTCCATGGCTTCCTCGGCTCTGCTCATGCTTCCCTTCCCGGCAGCTAAAGCCTGAGCTTCACCCAGACTCCCGGCCGAGGGGCTGCTCCGCACCACGCGCTCCAGCTCCACCGCGTCCGTGTACATGCAGTGCAGCACCACGCCGGCATACTTCCGCGGGATGATGGACTCGTTCAGGACGATGCGCGCTGGCACCGTCTCCTCTTCGGCCGCGCGCACACGCCGCTGCAGCAGGTTCCGGAAGAACGGCGAGCGTGCCGCCAGGATGGCCTTATGGGCCTTCAGTTCCTCCTCCTCTCCGCTCGGGTCCGCTCCGAAAGGTTCGTCCGGCTCGGAGTCGGACGAGAAGCAGAGCACGGAGTCGTAGTAGCACATTCTCTGCCGCAGCTCGCGCATGTCCGTCTCCAGAGAGCTGGGCGTCCCGAACTCCTCGCTGAGCCGCACTAAGACGTCCACGTTGTGCAGGCGGGCGTCTTCGGCGCCCAACTCGCCCGTGTACAGGTAACGCAGCAGCGCCGAGAACATGGAGGCATCTATCCCCGCCGTGCCCACGTCCAGGAGCAGCTGGGTGCTGTATCCCGGCGATGAGGACAGCAGAGTCCTGAAGAAGGGGCAGCGTGCGGCCAGGACGGATCGGTGAGCGGTGAAGCGCGTGTCCTGGAAGATCAGCTCCACGTCTGTGCAGTATTTGTGCTGGTAAAGAGAGGCCAGGTCCCGGGGCAGGGTGCGGGCCTCGGGGCGGGCCAGACACGCCTGCATGCTGAGCTCCTTGAGCGCGGCCGTGCCCTCATACTCCTCCACCAGGGCGGCGACGTCGCGTACGTCCCAGCCCGAGAGCAGATCCCTCATGTGGCGTGCGTGATCGGCCGAGCGGCTCGCCTTGCGCCGCTTAATGAAGCGCCGCTTCAGTGTGGCCAGGCTCGAGCTCTTCTTCTTCTTGTCCTGAGGTTTCTCGGGGCAATGCTCCAAGCTGTAAAGCTTCGACTCGACTCCATAACCCTGGGGTGCATAGGATGTGCCTGTACGATCACACACACACAGAGTTTTGTATTCATGCTTGTGCAGTCAGTGCTCTATATGGCCGTATAAGCTATAAAAGCTCATTTGTATTTATGTAAATATTAACAACACACTTAGTAAAGACACTCCTTTCATTCTGAAATGGAGGAAAGGCGTCGTTGCCACCCACTGAAGTGTGAATGAGTCACGCGTTGGTGTTTAGTGATTAATAAAGCTTGTGACACTATGAACAACTGTTGTGCTCAGCCGTGTGTTGATATCTCCGACATATCATCTGCTACACGAGAACGTGCAGTTAGTTAATTAATCCATGTTTTACAAATAATAACGATATCAGAGCATCAGAGAGTGGATCAGATATGAAACGGGTCAAACCCCGGTCCGATATCTGATCCAGATCCCGAGTTTGGGGCCAGTACTGGGTCCAATACTGATGCTCAGTGAGCAGGAACTCCTGCCTGACTGAACCCCAGGAGACCAGAGTGACTTCAGTGTTGCACAGCAACAAGGGACAGGAGGACCTGACTTTCTTTCCTGTCGGAGTGTGAACATGATAAAGTGTGTCCTGGCTGCAGTGACATGATGTACAGCTGCAGTTCTGGCTATATGGTGAACCTCAGCACTCCCGAGCAGCTCATTTACGCAGCGCTGCCCTCTGGGACAACCGCTACTTCATCATCGCCACACACCGAACTTATTAAACTAATGGGATTAAACCTTTTAAAGCGTGATTAATACCGCATTAAAACGGTGTTCTGGGAGCTTCTGTTCACCGTCTTCTCAAACTCGGCTTGTGGGATATTGATTTTTCCCTGCTTACAATTCACCATCAAAAAACTTTATTTACAGATTTAATCTTGATTTATAATCATTACTTTATGAATCAAATCGAATCGTAACAGATTCAGTGGTATCGTCAAACACTAAATCATTACCTTATGAATGAAATCGAATCCTAACAGATTCAGTGGTATCGTCAAACACTGAATCATTACCTTATGAATCAAATCGAATCGTAACAGATTCAGTGGTATCGTCAAACACTGAATCATTACCTTATGAATCAAATCGAATCGTAACAGATTCAGTGGTATCGTCAAACACTGAATCATTACCTTATGAATCAAATCGAATCGTAACAGGTTCAGTGGTATCGTCAAACACTGAATCATTACCTTATGAATCAAATCGAATCGTAACAGGTTCAGTGGTATCGTCAAACACTGAATCATTAACTTATGAATCAAATCGAATCCTAACAGATTCAGTGGTATGGTCAAACACTGAATCATTACCTTATGAATCAAATCGAATCAGATTCAGTGGTATCATCAAAAACTGAATCATTACCTTATGAATCAAATTGAATCAGATTCAGTGGTATCATCGAAAACTGAATCATTACCTTATGAATCAAATCAAATCGTAACAGATTCAGGGCTATCGTCGAAAACTGAATTATTACCTTATGAATCAAATCAAATTGTAACAGATTCAGTGGTGTCGTCAAACACTGAATCATTACCTTATGAATCAATACAAATCATCAGATTGAGTGGTACTGTAAAATAGGCCATGCAGAATGACTTTAGCATGTAAAAAACAGAAGTGGGGGGGTTACCTATGTAGGTCTGCTGGGTGGGTGAATGTCCCCCGAATCGGGGGGAGCACGAGTGAGGATAGCTGGAGGCATTAACCCCCATCTTCTTCCTCTTCCTCCTCTTTTTGACGTGCACAGCTGGTGCCACCCTGCTAAATCATTCCGCTCCGGTGACAATGCACCGCCCGGCTCACAGCTTCACTCGCTCAGGCCTGAGGAGACGAGGAGACACCGGAGCTCCGCCAGCCATTCCTCTGTGTGTGTGTGTGTGTGTCTGAGAGAGAGAGAGAGAGAGAGAGAGAGAGAGAGAGAGAGAGAGAGAGAATGAGAACGAGAGAGAGATTTTTCTTTTCCCATATCAGTGCTTTGGCAATACACTGTACACTTTGTCATGCCAATAAAGCTCGTTTGAATTGAATTGAGAAAGAGAGAGATGAAATTCCAGTAGAAACGCTCCACCTTTAGTCCCATCATTTCACAGCGGCAGGAAGAGAAACGTCTCATCACACACATCAATAGTTATGATAACAGAACTATTTTAATAAAACAGCATGTGTTTATTCCTCTTACACCACACTATTCCAATTTTTATCGGTTTAAAGTTACATTTAATGACAAGTTAGCTCCTAGTTACGTAATAAACTATCCCTCATAAAAATCCCCCACCAGCCTCTCTTTTTCTCTCTTTAAAGTTTAAAAAAAGCAGTCTCATTACAGGAAACTTCACTTCATCAACGATCCATTTAGAGAGAGAGAGACAGAGAGAGAGCTCTAACCTGAAAATCATCATCAACAGCATAATGTACTCTACTCCTTCCCAGAAATACCCGATTTTCTATTCCTTGAACTGGCAACGAACCGTAAGCCGTCACCTCGGTGCCAAGAAAGACATTTCTCAGCGCTGGCTGTTCCACAGAAGCCCCGTGTGAAGAGCTACTGCTGCATCCTTTAAACCTGTCCCACTTGTGATATCCAGAGGAGGGAAAGTAAAATAAGAACCCACAGGTTTCTCAACACACATCCAGACGGGTAATGAGGAGTCCTGTGGAGCTCAATCACATGTCTGAGGCAGAAACTGGAGTGCGCTGGGGTATACGCGGGGTTTTACGGTAACCGCCAGGCTCCAGACATGCGAGATGTGGAGGAAGAGGCGGGTTCAGTTACACCGCGATTACAAGGTGAGTGCACTGAAACGCCACCATGACGACACACACACAAAAGTTCTCACGGTGTCTGTTTTTTCTAACCAAAACCATCTGAACACACACACACACACACACACACACACACACACACACACACACATCACAATCGCAGCCCCCGGGCTCGTACGCACGGACGTCCGAAGAGCACGCGAAGGCAGCAATAATATCGGAGAGTTCAAAAACACAACTGTCAATCATTCCAGATCCGTACGTCGACGGCGTTATTGTACGTCTCTCTCGGAGAAAAGGAAGACTCGTGTATTTTTGAGTGATAACTCATAGTGACCTACTCCGACATTAGAACATCCGTCCCTGCAAGATTACGCGGTTTCGCAACACTCAGAGAAGCGTGCAATTTTCCAGAATAACTGCAGATTTTCAGCAGGTCTGGGCCGAGACGCGTCGCGAGACATCATCACGTCAGCCAAAGCGGTCCTGGATGCACGTGCGTTGAACGTGAATACAGCTAAAAGGTCTTGTTTACCAACAACAATCACTGCGAAAAAAGCACGCAGAACCATTTCGTGCTATCGCAATTATGCTAATCCGAGTCGTTTACCGCAAAAACAACGACGAAATTAAAGCTCAAAAACTTGCAAGTTTTTAAAAAAAGTTGCAGCAAAATCAAGCGTTTTTGTACGGACTGAAATACGTAAAGGACGTCAGGTCTGAATCTCGCACTGCAAATAAACAAATAAACAAATAAATAAATAAACGGAAGCATGAACAAGTTCACATGCAGCGCGAGTTGAAATTTCGGCGATGCCTCAGCGCCTAACCCCCCCGCCCCCTCCCCAAAAACAGAGCCGCATTGTTTCTCTCAAGCCGCAGAAGGCCCGGCGCGCTCGGGTTACCCGTCCTCTTTTGTGGTCCCGGGCCTCCTGCCGAGGCGGCACAAAGACTCTCAGGCTCCGGTTTCAGACCCAGTCACAACAGCGGCGAGTCCTGCACACGTGTACGTCCGTGTTGTGACCGTTCCCCCCGCATGCGGTGTCTGGAATGTTCTCGACATCAAAGCCACGGCGAGAATAAAGCCGACTTTGATCCTGACTGCTGAATGAAAGCACGACGAACAAACTGCTGCATGTCAGCGCGGCGGGAGAGGATACTCACGAGGGGAACGGATTTAGGATTAAGAAAAAATCCAGGTGGAGATAGGAACGTGGCTGTTGCAGTATAGCAGCTGAACCTGACTACCGGATCACACGCCGGAATAAAGTACCGCTGCGTCCATGACTACAGAAACGCCGAGGAGAAAAAGAAAGACATATGGAACAGCAATGCACAGATATACAGGGTGTGATTAAATAAATAAATAAATAATAATATATAAACATATATAAACCCATCGCGACGTATTGTACCCGAGTGAGGAAGAACCGATCCAAACAGGAAAGATGTTTGAATAAATTTAAACACACGGGACGGCTACAGATACGACAGCGCCGATGAAGAAGCATGCTAACAACCTCATTACCTCCAGCTCACTCTGAAGAACGGGCGTGGTCAAACGAGCCCGTTTTCTCCACAAGCCGATTTCCGGATTGACGACATTCGCAGGACGCAGTAATCGTTTGCACGGTGTGATGAGTCATCTTAAAACAGCGCTGAAATCGTCACGATGGGTTGGTTCCGTGGTAAGATTTGTTGCCAAGGAACGCATCGAAAAAAATCTACAACTCTCGATTAACAATTAGAATTAATTCGTCGTCGAATACGAATCGGAAATTTGTTCCCATCCACAACTCCCGCCCCCCCGCAGAAATCCTCGAGCCAGGCCATCTGGTAATTTCCGGCTTCCTGATTTCCGTTAAAAAGATAAATAAGTGTTTACCTTTGACCCCCTCGCGTCCTTACACACTAACGGATGAGCGACATACCGGATTCACGGATCTGCTGCGCGTGACCGGATTCGAACTCCGTTTCCTCTCGGATTCTCACGGGCTGAACGGAGAGAATGTCTCCGGTCTAAAATGAGCTACGCTGCTGATGTAAACTTCCAACATCTTCTTTTAATGACCAGCTCCTGCTCCCGTGTTTTGCTGGAAACGTGCAAACGTATACGAACGTGAAGCAGCCTTTTGTACGTTAGGACATGGAAAATTGTTTACAATACGTAATCGGGCCACCGATCGTTTAAAAACGTTCCTCTAAAAACTATTAAAGGTGCTTTTTACGCACTCAGGTAAAAACGTCGTCGTCCTGTAGATGAGGGATGAGTACCTTGGATCTCGATCCCTCAGATGACTACGCCGTTCTCAGATCTCAGGCGGTATTAATCCCGCTGCTGTGTTTCTAACGTAAGGGACGATGGCGAAAAGAAATCCTTTTCTGAATGTCGGAAGGCGTCCAACGGTGCACCGTGGCATCTGCAAGAGCCGTGTCGAGCCGAGTTAAACTTCGTTAATATTCCCTTAATTCCCCCGAGCAAACCGCCGACCGACCACTTGTAGACCGCGGGCAGTAAAAAAAAGGCTAAAGGCAAACATTTGGAACGATGTGCCTGAGCGTTGAGCAACACTTCATGGTGCCAGAAACGACGGGTAAATAAATCACCGTCTTACTAACGCCAGCTGAACTCCGGCTAAAACTGAAGGGAGAGATGATGATTATGAAACACAAACATTTTCCACACGGCGAGGCTGGCCAACGTCAGCATGGCGCACACAGCACTGCACATTCCTGTAAGCAGGTTATACTGAAATGTGATTAATACGGAGAGTACAGACCAAACACAACCAAACACCGATTAGTCTCTCCACCCTGCCCTCGAACCCAGGTGCTCTCGAATTAAATATGTAGGACAAAGGAAACCTATTAATAAACTGCACTGCAAATCATACGGCTAAAGAAAATCGCTCATGACGCTTGAAGATGTTTTCCAGACACGTACGATACAATAGAACACATATGACCTCGTGATATGAACTGGATCAAACTGAAAACGAATCGACTCAAAGATTCCGAGACACATTGAGGCAATTTATTCCTGGGTCACGCAGTTCTGTTTCGAAACAAGTAAAGCATTGACAACTTAGTAATGAAATAAAAAGAGACGTGGTGAGGAAACGTCGGTGTATACTGTAGGCCTGGCGATACTTGCGTCGGACGATATATCGTCCCAGAAGTAATTGCGATAAACGATATTATTGTCGCTTTAAGCCAGGGACACAATGACAACATGATCGTGTATTATACAATAATGCAAGTGTGCCCTTTCAAAGAGCAACGGACGTTTAATTATTAAGAATATTCCGACGCTGCAATACGATATCGTGCGTTCTTTAGTTTTAGTTTAACGCTTTAGTTCTTCACAGTGCGTTGTTACGGAAACCGCGTATTCACGACGCGGCTTACCCGTTCTACCCTAGCTAGCGCCGTACTTCAAAGTTAGCTCAACTTGGCGTCGTTAAGTGCGCTGGCGAGTTGTAATATTGTGTTTATGCTGTGTGTAAATATCTGATTAATCTCGTGTGTGTGTAGGAAGCGTCTGGGTGAGTTAATTCACCCGCTAGTAAAGCGCTTCGGTTTACCGCCGTTACCTTCTTCTAAAAACACCGATACTGCACCGTTACTATCCGACCTGTTGTTTTCAACAGTGTTTCAATTAAAACCGCTGCTAGTGCTCGCGATACACACGTCTTAAATACGCACACACGCCGTTTTTATATTCGAATGTGCGATTTCATCTTAAATCCGACGAATATTGGAAGTTGGAATTTTAATCGGACAGCCCTAGAGCGGACGGAAGCAGCGCGAACGGCTAAAACGTTGGCGATATCGAGGTTGGTAATAACGTTCGAGGTCACGTACACACATCGTACGATGAGCCCGTAACGCATCGGTCATGACAGGTGTATGTATATAGGTGCTGTAACATAAGTGGACGTTCCACAATGTTTACTGTAACTAGAAACGGATAAAAAAGCACAACATGGTTCTTTAATTGTTATTAAATTATCACGGTTGGTAAAATCGCACTGGTGTAGGAGGAATAAAACGCTTTTAGACGTCCGGTTATAGGAAAATAATCAAGGTCCGGGTGGCTGTTCAGAATATATATTACTGCTCTTTCCCTCGGAGCAGATTCCAGGACCGACATTGAGACATCATCTGGAGGTCATGATCAGCTGACACGAGCAAACATGGAGAATAAAACCCACTCCAGCAGACATCTGTTAGAGAAAGGTCAATAACAGACCTCCGCTGAAAGAACACCTCACGTTCAGTTCTATGAAACAGCAGGGGCAGTAAATTCAGGTGATTTTCTCCATGTCCGATCACAGGGGCTTTCCCTGGATATAAAACACAGACAGTCTACTCTCATCACACAGCTTCCTCAACCTACAGCTCACCTTATGTTATCCTACCTGAAGCACACAGCTTTTAAGAAATGTTCCCGGTGAACTTTGCTCTTTTTTTTTTTTGTCACAGAGGAGCTTCCAAAAATTAAAGGGCATAAAAGATAAGAAAACAAACTAGAACACAACAAATAACCAAAACACGGCTGAAAATGCCCTCACCTGGGGCAACAGAGGCTTCCTCTGCTGCTGGTGTAACTGGTACCTACTCGACTACTGGAGCAACCGGGGCTGCACCTACTGCTGGGGTAAATGGTACCACTTCAACTACTAGGGCAAAAAAACTTCCTGTACTGTTTGGGTAAATTGTACCTCCTCAACTATTACAGCATCTTCCTTTACTGTTGGGGTAACTGGTACCTCTTCAACTACTGGGGCAATAGCATCTTCCTTTACTGCCGGGGTAACTGGTACCTCTCGAGCAATTGGAGCAACTGGGGCTTCCACTACTACCAGGGTAACAGATACCTCTTCAACAACTGGAGCAACCAGGGCTTCCTCAACTTCCGGGGTAACCCGTACCGCTTCAACAACTGGGGCAACAGCAGTAGCTTCGACTACTGCTGCTTTCTGTAAATGCCCGTCATTAAAAGAGTATATAAATAACACCGGACTGAATTAAAACTCCGATCACACCGTTATCACGACTGAAATAAATAGATGCATCATGTTCCTGCGCTCCTGCATTCGGGTTCACCTCGTTAATCGGGATCTTGCTGCTATGAGGAAAAGCGAGAGCGTGAATGGGAGTGAAAGTTAAAAGTGTTTGGGGGAAAACACTTTACCAGACCACTGAGCACAAAGTGATGTGCACTGAACTGAAGTACCAGGCATAAAGAGCTCTGTGTTAGGCCGTTATCCAGAGAAGAATGAGGATGCGGGGTGTGTGTGAGAGACTAATGAGTGTGAGGTTGTATGATCCGGTCAGCTCTACTCTCCACTCGAGTACAGGACATCAGAGCCAGAGGGGGAGGAAAAAAAACAAACAAACAAACACGAGGCTTCACTTTTCAGGATCACGTTACAGCTTTACGTCCGACACTGGAGACTCCTTCCATGGATGTTAAATAAATGACGGAATGTCACCCAAAGTCTTTCTGCGTTTATATCAGGAGGATCGGACGTAGTCAAGTACTCGTGTTTTTTACGCACTGGGTATTCCACTTCGTCATAAGTTTCAAGTTAAATCACGTTCGTTGGCGGTTTTTATCCTCATTAACTGGACCTCCATTGTGCTCGTTAATAAACTGAGGACTTCACCTCTGTATTGCATAACCAAAGGAATTTTGCGAATATAACTCCCCCAAAAAAACGTCAGAGCCGGCAGACGTCCAGTTGGAGTGTCCTAGGCTTTCCCCCGCTGTGTCTGACATTTCATCTGACATTTCATCAGAACCTTCTCCGACCTTGACACAACCCCGTCCTCAAAACGCCAGATTCGGCAAACGTGCTCCCGTGAACCATCTGATTACATCTGAAAGATCAGAGCAGCAAGAACAGCAGGATGTTTTCTCGAGTGTCTGGCCTTGTTTTCTTTTTTTTCTCTAAACAATAGATAGTAATCACAGTGTTCTGAACAGCAGAACACGGGGCCTGCTTATGCCGTTTTTAAAACAAATCCCGTTAGTTTCATTTTTATTTCGCCCTACAGTCCCAATACACCAAGCAATACAGCAGTCTATACGTACATCACGCTGACGGTCCCGGGCTAATAAACACAACATGAACCCGTGTCTGTGATGAGGATGAGAGCGCCAGTAATTAATATGGATTCGTTCAGATAGATGAGGGTTTTTATTAAAAACGGGATCAGAGAGAATTGTAAAACATTTATATTATATATATATATATATATATATATATATATATATATATATATATATATATATATATATATATATATATAAGATGTGTGTGTATATATATATATATATA
Source organism: Ictalurus punctatus (assembly GCF_001660625.3). NCBI lineage: Eukaryota > Metazoa > Chordata > Actinopteri > Siluriformes > Ictaluridae > Ictalurus > Ictalurus punctatus. The sequence continues at coordinate 18,378,996 of NC_030440.2, read as the reverse complement.
TATATATATATATATATATATATATATATATACACATACATACATACATACATACACACACACATCTTTCATCACACCACCCTGTTGTTGATCATTTTCCTATACCAGCACCACACACAGTGTTTTATTCCTTACGCGTATTATAAACGCACCAGTAAATCCGAATTTACCGTCATTAAGGCTTGGTTAAGATGCATGAACATGGCAAAGGAGGAAAAAAAACCCCCAGAAAAGTTTTTAGCGGGAACATCATGACTGGTGTAAGAGCGCAAGAACAAAAGCAGGAAGTCAGGATGGAGAAAGGAGGTCCAGAATATAATTAATACGCAGCTCTTTTTCTGCACCGTTCGATAGGAAGACAGAAAGAATACATGCTGGAGTAACACAACGTTGGATATTACTCGTGCCGCTTTTTTCCCCCTCAAAGGAGCGTCGGATGCGTCGCCCGGACCATTAGACCGCAAACGTCGAGCGGGACAACGGGGTCGGCGTGTATGTAGGAGTGCTGCGTTTATTTTAATGATGTAAAACGTGGCAGGTTTCTCAGAGGGAAAATGTGATTAAAAAAAAAAAGAAAATAAAGGAAGATCATTAAGTAACTCTCAGGATTGCTAAGCAACCAAGAAAAAGTTTTATTTTCCTCTTGCCCCCCTTTACAGTGAGACGATTTGGCACGATGAACAAGTTAGAAGTCTTCCAGATCGTGAGGAAGAACTTATATTACATAAATATTACTTTAATAACACCACAAGCACCGTTAGATGAAAAGTCGTCCCATTTTTTAAATCAGACAGGAGACTGTAGAGCTGGGAGAAGTGACAAAAAGATCATGTCACGATACTTGACGTTTGGACAGATTGCGATTCACGCTGCGTATCACAGTATACCGTGTTAGCTAGAAAAATGTCTGCAGAACTGTAGCAAAATAAACAACAAAAAAACACAACTTATAAAACACGTCACCATACCAACGATATCTCGGACGGGTGTATCACGTAATCCTGATCACGATATTATATTGATTTATCGCCCAGCACTATGAGACCGTGCTCAACACATACGACTGTGAATCTCTCTCTCTCACTGAGCCAATCATGAGAGTCTGTGAGGTCATGCATGCGGAAGAGGGCGACTTTTGTTTACTAAATACAAACAAATCTGCACTTTACTGTACATATACGCCGATTTCAAAATCAAACACGTACCTCGGTTAAAGTGCGAACACGCAAGTAGAACCCGATGTCCCCGCCATGGTGCTTCTTGTCGTTAACCATCATAAAACACACATCAAACAGGAAGGAAGCGTATGGAATTTGACCTTGCAGTGACCTTGATTTAATCAGTCTCTAATCGGCTGGTTACAATGTTAATTCCATATAAATATCCTACAAACATTCAACCAATCGTCATGGAGATTCTCCACTTACGAGAATCTCAAAGTGACGCGCGGACACAAAATACCCCCACCACCTCGTGACCATGTAAGAGGAGGAAAACACGCAAATCATACCGACGTTTAATTTTACTTCAATCCTTCATTTCCACCGTATTTCTGATTTAATGTTTGTCTCGCCACCTCCCCCCCGGTGCCATTTGACAACCTTATAAGAGAAGAAGTGAAGTGAACATGTTGTGTAATATCCAGGTGGAAAAGAGCAGGCGTTGCAGTGTGTGGAGTGAAACGGTGTGTATAAAACGGTACGTTTCAGGGTCACAAAGTCGTAACTGCCAAGAAAATCAAGGGTTTGGATGGAGGGGGAGCGGGGTGAGTTGTGGTGAAGAGTAAAATGAAAAAACACGTCTCATTTTCCCTTCGCAGTCACATTTCTGTCTCTCGTGACGGCAGATCGAGGTCAGGAGAGTGTCGGGCAGGAAATGAAACAAACCTTCAAAAACACATGAGAAAAAACGTAGAAATATCTAGAGTCTACATAAATATCTAATTGCTGTTAAGTGCTGAGTCACATACAGTACGAGTCCTTATGAGCCATCTAATTATTTTACACTAATGAACTAAATGCCTTCTTCAGCAACACATACTCTGAGAGCTCCATGCGATGTTGTGGAGCAGCAAAGATTAATCTTATATGCTTTTTGTTGTTGTTTTGCAAGAATAAAGTTAGGAGTGGGCGACTGCGAGGTTTCATTTAGCCCTTAAACACGATTAAACTAAAATTGGTGCAAATTAAGCAGATAAAACAAGCCCTGCTTTTCAGACACGATGCGGATTTTCTCTGCAGTTCTTTATAAAAACAGAAAGGGTGGGTCTGTTCTATCCACAAAGATGAGACGGAGCCTTTTTGTTTCAGCACTTTATCTAAATATATCTAAACACAATCGATCACAGACACAAAGGAACTCGAGCATTGTTTGGATCAACAAACGAAAGATTTTCTCCATTTAACTGGCGGGCGGGGGGGGGGGGGGGGGGGCTGGGGGGGGGGCGACCCTGACCCGGATACATCCCAAACACTCATCACCCATATACATACCCATACACTCGTCACCACGGAGCATACACTCGTCACCACGCCCCATAAACATCACCACGGCCTATACATTCATCACCACGCCCAATAAACATCACCACGGCCCATACACTCGTCACCACGCCCCATAAACATCACCACGGCCCATACACTCGTCACCACGCCCCATAAACATCACCACGGCCTATACACTCGTCACCACGCCCCATAAACATCACCACGGCCCATACACTCGTCACCACGCCCCATAAACATCACCACGGCCTATACACTCGTCAGCACGGCGCATACACTCGTCACCACGCCCCATAAACATCACCACGGCCCATACACTCATCACCACGCCCAATAAACATCACCACGGCCCATACACTCGTCACCACGCCCCATAAACATCACCACGGCCTATACATTCATCACCACGCCCAATAAACATCACCACGGCCCATACACTCGTCACCACGCCCCATAAACATCACCACGGCCTATACATTCATCACCACGCCCAATAAACATCACCACGGCCCATAGACTCGTCACCACGCCCAATAAACATCACCACGGCCCATAGACTCGTCACCACGCCCAATAAACATCACCACGGCCCATACACTCGTCACCACGCCCCATAAACATCACCACGGCCTATACATTCATCACCATGCCCAATAAACATCACCACGGCCTATACATTCATCACCACGCCCCATAAACATCACCACGGCCCATACACTCGTCACCACGCCCCATAAACATCACCACGGCCCATACACTCGTCACCACGCCCAATAAACATCACCACGGCCCATAGACTCGTCAGCACGGCGCATACACTCGTCACCACGCCCCATAAACATCACCACGGCCCATACACTCATCACCACGCCCCATAAACATCACCACGGCCCATACACTCATCACCACGCCCAATAAACATCACCACGAACCATACACTCGTCACCACGCCCCATAAACATCACCACGGCCCATACACTCGTCAGCACGGCGCATACTCGTCACCACTCCCCACACACTCGTCACCACGCCCCATAAACTCGTCAGAACGGCGCATACACTCGTCAGCACGCCCCACGCACTCGTCACCATGGCCCATACACTCATTACGGATGTGATGAAGTTTTCTGGAAGGAGAAGGAGTGTCCAGTGAGGGAGGTAAACCCGTAACTACCTTTAAAGTCAGAGGAGTTTACGCTGCGTTCTTTTCCTCTTCTTTCAGAGGTGATAAACAGCTGTTTACAGCTGCTATAACGTAAGCGAGAACAGGAACGAGTTAAATGTAGCTATAAATGGATAAAAAGCATGACACGGTAAACAGTAAGGATAAAGTACTGTGGTATAAGAGGAATAAGACACTTCAGGATGGGTCGCACTCAGGGTGGATGAGATTACAATTGCAATTTAGAGAGTTCGTTTAACTGTAATTACGTTGTCATCCGCAATATAGTCTGGTCACCAGGCTCCGCCCACTACCCAGCTCTCTCCCTATCACAGAACAGATACTAGCAGGGAGGGTGAAGGCGATCACGTGATTCCTCTGCGACACATGAAACTAGCGAACCGCCCTCTTCCTCATACACGAGCTCACAGACACTCACGACTGGCTTGGGTCGCAGTGATTGACGGGAGAGAGAGAAAACCCCTCCCACTCTGAGGACACTCTACTGGAGTAAATATATTTATATATAAAACAACACTTTAGAATTTTTACCCATTTCCAGTTACATTTAAATTAGTCCCTGTTCTCAGCTACAAACAGTCTCCAGTGAAGTTGGTGAGTTTACTCGAACTCTCTGATCTGATCGGTCAGATGTGAGGTTTGCTACAACAGCAGCTCTGACAGCGGTGCAGGTTTATATTAATGCACTCGTCCTAATACGTTAGCGTTTCTATAGCAACGGATCATTCACAGGGACATGTACGGCAGATGCACTGTGAATCGCTGAGGTTTTCTTCAAGTTAGGAGATTTTATTTAACATTCATGGAAGGAGTCTCCAGTGTCAGCGCTTTTTGGACTTAAGGACGTAAGGACAGAGGTGGGGGATTAGGGGAGAGAGAGAGAGAGGAAAAAAGAGAAGAGAGGAGAGAGAGGAAAAAAGAGGAGAGAGAGGAAAAAAGAGGAGAGAGAGAGGAGAGAGGAAAAAGAGGAGAGAGAGAGGAAAAAAGAGAAGAGAGAGAGGAAAAAAAGAGAAGAGAGGGGAAAAAAGAGAAGAGAGAGAGGAAAAAAGAGGAGAGGGGGAAAAAAGAGGAGAGAGGGGAAAAAAGAGGAGGGAGAGGAAAAAAGAGAAGAGAGGGAGAGGAAAAAAGAGAAGAGAGGAAAAGAGAGAAGTGAGAGGATAAAAGAAAGAGAGGAAAAGAAAGAAGAGAGAGGAAAAAAGAGAGAGGAAAAGAGATAAGTGAGGAAAAAAGAGAGAGGAAAAGAGAGGAGAGAGGAAAAAACAGGAAAAGAGAGAAGAGAGGAAAAAAGAAAGAGAGAGAGAGGAAAAGAGAAAGTGTTTATCGCTGCTATAACAAAGTGAGGATGTAACTATAAACGGATAAAAGTATGAGGTGTCGGTCTTTAATTAATAAAGAACTGTAATGATGGACTGCAGTGGTGTAAGAGGAATAAAACACATCAGGACATGCTGAGACTCCCTCCACTGTGGAGGTGATTAGTTTCCTGTAACAGCACCACACACAGGGGATTATTCCTTACTTCTCACCTACCATCACACCCCTACACCTACCATCACACCTACCCCCACACTTACCCTCACCTTCACACCCCTACACCTACCATCACACCTAACCTCACACTTACCCTCACCTTCGCCTACCATCACACCTAACCTCACACTTACCCTCACCTTCACCTACCATCACACCTAACCTCACACTTACCCTCACCTTCACACCTACTACCACACCATCATACCTACCCCCACACCTACCACACCTATCTTCACATTTACCATCACACTTACAATCACACCACTACACCTACCCTCACACCTACCACCACACCATCATACCTACCCTCACACCTACCACCACACCATCACACCTACCACCACACTACTTCACCTACCTTCACACTTACCATCACTTATCCTCACACCACTACACCTACCCTCACACCTACCACCACACCATCATACCTACCCTCACACCTACCACCACACTACTTCACCTACCTTCACACTTACCATCACACTACTACACCTACCTTCACACCACTACACCTACCCTCACACCTAACACCACACCATCACACTTACCCTCACACCACTACACCTACCCTCACAACACTAAACCTACCATCACAACACTAAGCCTACCATCACACTTACCCTCACACCTACCATCACACCACCATACCTACCCTCATACATACCACCACACCATCAGACTTACCATCACACCTACCACCACACTTAACATATCTCCCCAAACACATTCATCTCTAAACGTTTTATTTACTAACAACACACACACAACACTGTCACACTGAATTTAGGACTAAATTAATCTGGATTAATGCTCCATGTATGTGTGAGTGGTTTCAGGATTATTACTACAATAAAATACACCATTAATGCAAAAAAAAAAAAAAACATTATTTTTAAATGACACTTTGCCACCTACATACACAACACACCACAAATCACAGTGTCCTGCACTAGTACAAGTCCTGCACTAGTACAAGTCCTGCACTAGTACAAGTCCTGCGCTAGTACAAGTCCTGCGTTAGTACAAGTCCTGGGTTAGTACCCGTCCTGCGTTAGTACAAGTCCTGGGTTAGTACAAGTCCTGGGTTAGTACCCGTCCTGCGCTAGTACAAGTCCTGCGTTAGTACCCGTCCTGCGCTAGTACAAGTCCTGCGCTAGTACAAGTCCTGCGTTAGTACAAGTCCTGCGTTAGTACAAGTCCTGGGTTAGTACCCGTCCTGCGTTAGTACAAGTCCTGGGTTAGTACAAGTCCTGGGTTAGTACCCGTCCTGCGCTAGTACAAGTCCTGGGTTAGTACAAGTCCTGCGTTAGTACCCGTCCTGCACTAATACAAGTCCTGGGTTAGTACAAGTCCTGCGTTAGTACAAGTCCTGCGTTAGTACAAGTCCTGGGTTAGTACCCGTCCTGCGCTAGTACAAGTCCTGGGTTAGTACAAGTCCTGGGTTAGTACCCGTCCTGCGCTAGTACAAGTCCTGCGTTAGTACCCGTCCTGCACTAGTACAAGTCCTGCGCTAGTACAAGTCCTGCGTTAGTACAAGTCCTGGGTTAGTACCCGTCCTGCGTTAGTACAAGTCCTGGGTTAGTACCCGTCCTGCGCTAGTACAAGTCCTGGGTTAGTACAAGTCCTGCGTTAGTACCCGTCCTGCACTAATACAAGTCCTGGGTTAGTACCCGTCCTGCGCTAGTACAAGTCCTGGGTTAGTACCCGTCCTGCGCTAGTACAAGTCCTGGGTTAGTACCCGTCCTGCGTTAGTACAAGTCCTGGGTTAGTACCCGTCCTGCGCTAGTACAAGTCCTGGGTTAGTACCCGTCCTGCGCTAGTACAAGTCCTGGGTTAGTACCCGTCCTGCGTTAGTACAAGTCCTGGGTTAGTACAAGTCCTGGGTTAGTACCCGTCCTGCGCTAGTACAAGTCCTGGGTTAGTACCCGTCCTGGGTTAGTACAAGTCCTGGGTTAGTACCCGTCCTGCGCTAGTACAAGTCCTGGGTTAGTACCCCTTTCTAACCATCTCGAGGTCTGAAAGTTAACCATAAATCTGCGGCTAATCCGAAATCAGCGAGGTGTTACTGTTTATACTGCTGTACTCGCTAAACTAACACTCCGCTAGCTAACCGGGGAAGTTATCCAGCACAGCTAGCAGTGAATAAACCTTTAACAGTTAACCATGTTAGCTAGCTAGCACGTCATAAACACCGTGTAACAAAACAAAACAAAACAGTGAAAAGATCAGATGGAAATAACTAGCTTAGCACGACACACGAGCGCAGCATTAAGTTACTCACCTCAGTCAAGTTTCCGACCCAGAAACAGGGGAAAAAACAACAACCCTGACTGTTAAACTCCTTATTTAATATTGTACTCGTGGATAACGAGGTAATTAATCCATGCTAGGTGCTAAAGGTGAACCCGGAGCTACTTTCCATGCAGTAAGATAGCTTAGCTTAGACGATACGTCGTCACTAGCTCCAACACTCTAAACTAGCGCGTGAGCTAGCTAACTAAAGTGCTTAGTCCTGTCGCAAAACTTGTTTGTTTTGTTTTTTTTGGAAATGTTCACGTTTGTAAACATCCTCATGACTTTGCGGTGTGTTTATTTAATCTTCTCGCCTCCATCCTGGGGAAGGTGTTTCATTAAACTCGGCTGGTAAGGCGGAGTGTAACTGTTTACAGCTACATGAGCTACACCGTTAGCCTAGCACCCCCCCTCTCTCTATCTCCGTGTGTGTGTCGCGCGCAGCTGACAGACTCAGAGCGCTGGAGCGCGCGCACGCTGCGGTCGCTGTATGCTGGAACAAATGAGCCAAAATTCAACATCACTAAAACACAGTGGGTGTATGCTGCCTAAAAATCAACCGATACAAAATTAACCACAAGCATTACAATACATGAGGTTTTTATTGAGGCGATTGTTTATTTTAGACTTTTAATGGATTCATTCGATTGTAAACTTTCTAAATAACTTTGTGTGTGTGTGTGCGTGTGTGTGTGTGTGCGTGTGTTTGTGTGTGTGTGTGTGTGTGTGTGTGGTGCTCGGGCCCCCACATGTGGTGATGAAGAGTAACACAGATTGAAGCTGTTATGACTAGATCTGGGAGTCGATTCACAAATCAGAAAAGAGTCAACTCTTTATTTAAACGTACAGCATATACATGTAACTAGTGTGTAAATGTGTGTAACATAGAATCTGGTGCAAGAGATATAGGAGACAGATATATAACATTAGTAGATGATACATCTTTTCACTGTTCAGGTAAAGGTTAGACATTTAGTTTGATTTGACTCGGATTCGAAAGCAGTGGCATAAGCCTGGAAGTACTTTATACTATTCTCATGGCGTGACAGATCGTGTGTTATTCGTGCTGCCAGAGACAGTAATGTGCACATGAGAAAGAGCTGGTTTATATTATGAGGATTACATCGCTGTCTTGTGTTTCAGTGATCAAGAAAACGCGCAGTGTGGAATCGATTCTAGGAATCGGAATTGAAAAGGGAGTCGACTCTAAAGTTTGGGGAACCAATTAGTTCATCAGTTAATGTCAGAGAATTTAAGGGTTTTAATCATAGCTCTGCAGACGTTGGAGGGTTTTCCCCACATGTTAGGAGTTTAGTAAGGTTTTGTTATTTGTACAATAAAATGCTAACTTGTAAACAATTTATTAACTATTAATTAAACTTTATTCATAACACATGTAGCATGTAATAATGCCTTAATTAACATATTCTAGATGGTTAATTGATTACATTTATATGCAAGGCTTTGTGAGTGCCAAAATTTAGTAAAATGCAACTTATGCAAATTTATTTGGTCTCATTTATTTTATATATATATATATATATATATATATATATATATATATATATATATATATATATATATATATATATATATATATATAATAAAAGATGGTATATTAACATTAGTATTTAAACAAATGTTAATAAACAAGTCACGTTACGTGATTTTTATTATCATTCCTCTATATAGTTTGTATACATTGGGAACAAAATGTTGTTTTTTTTTATGTCCATGGTAAACAATGTCTAGATAACATTATTATGCGTTAATGCTGAAGTTTATGGAATAAACACAGTAATGTAGAGAAACTTTGCATACATGAATCCCAGATTAATGAATAATTAATTCCCACACTGTCATTATGTAAAAATTTAACTACAACCATGCCATACTGTCATACTGTATATTAAAGACAATGACAGTACAAAATATGAGCTTTAGAAAGCTTTGACCTTAAACTACAAATACAGAATATTTGAAATTATTTTATAAACATTTTATTTCATCCATAAATGCATTCCAAACCTTGCGTAAGTATTCAGAGTGAAGCCTGGTGGTGGCGGTGTTACAGCGTTACCCTGGGCCTCTTGGTTACCGCTCTGACTAATCCCCTCTAAATCTTTTCTAGTTTCAGGCTTTAACACTAAAATGTGAAACATTTCAAGAGGAGGTGAATATGTACAGTATGGAAGTCACTGTGCATCGCCTAGATGCTATGTTAATACATTTAACATGTTTGTATTTTTTAATGCGACTTCTGCAGTATTCATGCAGCGTGAAGAGTTAAACACTCAGAATTATTTTATTTTCGTATGGAAATACCATTCAGTGAAAGGACTGATGTTGTTAATGACACTTACATAAGCCGTTACACACACACACACACACACACACACACACACACACACACACACACACACACACACACACACACCCTTAGGAGATCAGGAGATTATCAGCAGGTGAGAGTTTTGGGCTTTCTGGCACTATCGAGCACAGATCTGTTTGTCTAATGTTCTCAGTGATGAATTAACTAACACACACACACACACACACACACACACACACACACACACACACACACACACACACACACACACACGTATAGCTGAGAGAAAATACAGCTGTCTCTCCACCATGTTTTTTCCCCGGTCCTTTAATCTGGGCCATTAATCAGATCATTAGGCCAGCATTGTGTATCCTGATGTTCCTGAACACACGCACAGGTGTTTCTCTGTTCAGTGTCACACAGCGTCCTGAAACCTGTCACGCGGCAGCTGCTCAGCCCACAAAGACACTTACACTCAGCTCCAGAAATATTGGCACCCAAGGAGGTACTTCATCACTTTCCTCCATTGTGAGGGCACCCTAGAGGGCACATTATCACATTTTTTCTACCATAGTGGAACCCTAGAGGGCACTTCATCATGTTTTCTCCATTGTGAGAGCACGATAGTGGGCATTTTATTATCTTTTTCCACTGTAGAAGCACCCTAGAGGGCACTTTATCATGTTTTATTTACCATGAGGGCACTATAGAGGGCATTTAATCACAATTTATCTACCATAGTGACACACCCTAGAGAGCACTTTATTATGTTATATCTACCATAGTGGCACCTTAGAGGGCACTTTATTATGTTTTATTTATCACAGTGGCACCCTAGAGGGCATTTTATTATGTTTTATCTACCATGGGGCACTTTAGAGTGCACTTTATCATGCTTTATCTACCATAGTGGCATCCTAGAGTGCACTTTATCATGAATTATCCACCATAGTGGCACTCTGAAGCGAACTTTATGACATATTACCTACCATAGCTGCACCTTAGAGGACACTTACTTGTGTTTTATCTACCATGGGGGACTCTAGAAGGCACTTCATCATGTTTTTTTTTCTTTTTTTTCTTCTTTTTTTTTTTTTTACATGAAGTCGCACCCTAGAGGGCACTTTATTGTGTTTTATCTACTTTAGGGGCACTCTAGAGGGCACTTTATTGTGTTTTATCTACTTTAGGGGCACTCTAGAGGGCACTTTTGTGTTTTATCTACTTTAGGGGCACTCTAGAGGGCACTTTTGTGTTGTTTCTCCAAAGTATAACACAAAGTAAATGTTTTCGAATGAGAATTATGTTAAAAGGACGGTAATGTCTCCTGTACTTTGGGTGGAAGCTTGATACATTATCTTTTTTACACATTATTTTGAAGGGTGCCAATAATTCTGGAGTTAAGTATCAGCCAGAAGAAGGGATCCTCTGTGAAACTATTACATCATCGCCAGTGAAGGAGATTTGCTCATTTTGTTCCATGTAAGGTTAGCTGAAGTTCATGCACACCTCATATATCTTTTTGGAAAGATGACCATGCAGTCTGTGATTTAATCGAATGGAATCGAATCCTGACCCTGTGGCACGCAGCCGAGTTTAAATCCGTCAGTCTGTAAGAAGTGGAGAAGTTTCTGTGAGTGGAGACAGACTCCGCCCTCAGAGTGGGCCGGGTTTGGGTCACATTCTGTTCAATTTAACAGGACAACCTTGGTTAATCATCAGCACTGGAGAGGAGAGATCCAGGGGTTGAGCACAGCAACTCTCTGTCTCTCTCTCTCTCTCATTATTTTCTTTATCTCTCTCACCCCCCCCCCCCCCCCCCTTGCGCTTTTTCACTCTCTCTCTCACTCTCTTTCTGCTCTCAACATGTTGGAGGCTCTGAGAAGAACCAGCAGAACCATGCAGCTCAGGAACGTCAGCCGGTCCAGGGTCGTCCTGCAGAATCGCAGCGGCAGCATCTACAGCAAGCCACCCAAGACCAAGATCGGACCTGGGGTGAGTGTTTAAACGAGTGCAGGTGGTCAAAATCGAACCTACATTTCGTTTTGCTCTCAAAGTAACTAGAAAATTCGATTAAATCCGAACACAGTGATAATAAAATAGCGCTTTTGCTTCTAATGATCATTTATCCAAAACTTTCACACGTCCATACTATGTAAAAAAAAAAAAAAAACCCTCATGAATTATTCATATAAATACTCGATTTGTTGTACGTTTATTCCATCTCCAATGTCAGCCACTGCATTGTGTAATATTTTTAAGCATTTAGGTTTTAAAAAAGAAAAAGCTTGCCGTATTTCCTGAACCGTTCCTGTAGATAACAGAATGATTCGTGTGAATATAGTCACCGTTTGGTTGAATTTCCCCGTTTGCTGACATTAAATCCATCCTATCGAATGTTTTCCCAAAATGGCGGGCGAGTAGGATGAGCATCCGCTTCGTTTCACACATTTCTCATGTGGAATAAAACCCCATGTGGACAATTTCTCAATATCTCACGTGGGTTTGACTTTCGGTGACATTTCACCAGTAAACTACAGCACGTAAAAATATGCCTGTGTCCTACATGTGATTCAAACAATCCCATGACATTAGAATCATTTAAATGGAAAATTAAATAATCCGCTGCTTCATTTCCATATTCTGACTTGTTATTCAATTTGTGCGGTTAAATTTAATCGGATGTGGATCACTCTACCGGAATAAAAAAGGTTTAGTGGTTTGCTTATTTTTGTTTCTTATTTAACTGCCAGGAAGTGCTATAACTGTAATGAAACATTAAAACATGACCCTTTTGCCTGGGGGGTGGGGTATGGTCAATTTCTGCGATTCCTCCGTTTTCACTTATTCGTCTAACCTGCGTTTCAGTATAGTTACATGTGGAGCAGAATAAACTGAAAACGACCTCTAACAAAAAAACAATAAATTAGCAAAACAAAACAATGAACACACACTAAACGGTGCATGAATCACACGCGCAGTTTACATCAGATGCACCTGATTGTTGCATTGCCTGACCTTGGACTAATCCCCAGGCCTGTGATTAGTTAACTCAAGTGCACTTGAATCAAACTGAGAAGGAAAAATTGTGATTGAGGGCCAGGGGATTGGGAGAAACATTCACTAATCAGTCTTTAAGTACTCTGAGAACTCAAATCCCACCGGCAAGCGTGTAACGTACTCGCGTCACTCAAATAACAGGAGAATAATCAACTCCCGTAAAGCTGCGCAGCGGCAGAGTCCGCTGTTAAAATACGCTGTACAGATATAACAGGAAATGCCTCCTTTTTTATTCCTGAACCCTTTAAACGTCAAGGAGCTGTCGATGTGCTCATATTTACATTCCTCACCCTGACAAACTCACATGCTGAGAAGGTGCTCTATAAACCATTCACATGATCGCAGTGTAGGGTATATACCTGGATCGTGATTGGACAGAAGGTGTTGATTAGATTTCTAGAACAGCAGCTCAGCTCCGGATCACAGCTTCGTATTAATGCGCGCGTCCTAATGCGCCATCGTTTCTATAGTAACGGCGCGTCCGTGGGGCGGACGCTCTAAACGGACGGGTTAAAAAATAACACGTGTGAGGTGAGGTGTGTTGGACTTTTATGGAAGGAGTCTCCAGTGTCAGAGCGGCGTAACAGTCGGAGGTTTGTCTAATTAACGTCCAGAGAGAACGGAGTGAAGAGAGGCTGTTCGTAGCTGCTGTAATGGAAGTGAGGACAGGAACTAACTTGGACGTTCAGCAACGTTAAATGTACTGTAACTGTAAATGGATAAAAAGTACGACGGGGTGTTTAGTGCATGAAAAAGTATCGGTGTTGGAAAACCGTTGGCTGCGGTATAACAGGAAGAAAACACTCGGATGATGTGCTGCTGTCGGAAAATAATCAGAAGTCACAGGAACTCCACTTCATCACGTCACGTCACGTCACGTCACGCCACGTCACGTCACGTCACGCCACACCACGTCACGTCATGCCACGTCACACCACGCCACTCCACGCCACGCCATGTCACGCCACGTCACGCCACGCTACACCACGTCACGCCACGCCACGTCACGCCATGCCACGTCACACCACGCCATGCCACATCACATCACGTCATGCCATGCCACGTCACACCGCACCATGCCACGTCACGTCGCGTCACACCACGCCACGTCATGTCACGTCACGTCACGTCACACCACTGTTGATTATTTTCCTACAACAGCACAACGTGGGGCGCTTTATTCTTTACAAAACAGCAGCTGAACTGAATTAAATACTCCCTTATAAAAATGATAAAGGTTGACGAAATGCTGCTGAGGTTTTCAATAATTTTGTTTTCAACTCGCCCAATAAATATATTTCCTCGTTTTCACCCACACACAAGCACAGCTTCACAATCACGATCATCACGTGATCAGTAAACTCCACATTATTACGATGATAAGTAGCGGATGATAACAAAACCTGAATGAAAGTGTAATCTTGTGCGGGTTTTCGTTTTCACTGTCCGTGTGTTTCCACAGCAAACGTTCTTCATAATGTCCGTGTTCGCGATTGCTCTCCTTCTCCCGGCGGGATGGATCCTGCACCACCTCCCCGAATACCGACACCGCCCTCCCGCTCCACCCTCCTGACCAGAGCACCCCGCTGCACGCTAACACCAACCCCAGCTGCCTGTGAAGAACCATTCACCTCCCTGAGACACAACCAGGTGGAGACACGCTTGGAAGGAAGCTTGAACAGGAGAGGAAGACTGCATAAGCAGACTGCTAACGTCACTGCAGCGAAGGCTTACGTAGCACAGCTCTACGCTCCTCCCTGTAATAAACCCCTGCTCTTTAAAAATAAATCTCCTGCACGTGTGTACTGCAGTGTGTGTTTATTTACAGGATCCTACAGGAAGTGGATAACCAGAGTGCTCACGAGGCTAGATCACACCTACGTAAACCCTTTCCACAACACAGCTTTCATAAACCTACATAAACATTCATAAAAACCTACACTAACCAACGTCACGTGTCATAAGCTACGTCGTGTTTTTGTAAAGTTTGACGGGACACGAGTCGAGTGACAGAGTTTTGTTGACATAAGGTTTACGTTTATATCACATCATGACTGACAGCTCAGTGTAGTTCTGGTATGTCACAGTGACATAATGACGACATCAAACGTCATAACCCGGCTACGATCATGACCTTACCGCAATACATAGCGCTGTTAATAGAGTGCCATGACACTTCCACAGGTTATAAACAGGATTATAGATCAGAGAACACAGTGATTCAGCTATAACAGTGTCATAACTTAGCTCTGTTATTGCCCTGTCATGACTTATCCATGGGTTATACGCAGAGATATGAAACTCTGATTGCTTAAATGTCAGAGAAACTACTCATAACTCAGCTATAACAGTGCCATGGGTTTGCTATGAGACTTCATAAAACAGAAACACGTAGCTCTGTTATTAGAGTGTCAGGACACTTCCATAGGTTATATGCAGAAATATGAAACTCGACTTAGGTCAAAGAAGTATACATAACTCGGCTATAGCAGTGTCATAACATTGCCATAAGACATCATGATGCTGTAATGAAGTTATCTTTTATTAGCGTGTCATGACTGTGACATGAGGTTATAAGTGCTTATATGAGACTTGCCGTAATGTGTGCATAAGATGTCATGGCACTCACACAGGTTATAAACAGAAATATGAATCTTAAGGGAAAACAAAATCATATATATATATATATATATAAATCAGCTATAACAGTGTTATGACACTGCCATAAAACATAATGACACTATAATACCAAAAAAGACTGAATCACATATCCTGTAATGAGAGTGACATGACATTGCTTCGAGTTATAAGTCAGAGAAAATAGACATAGCTCACCTAGTATAATTACAGTGTAATGATTATAACCTGTTATAACCTTCACTATGTATTAGTGTTACAGCAGGTTTTCATGTCGGTCTTTCCACCAAGTGATGCGTTATAATGAACCTCACTGTCACTATGATGCATTATTACCATTATGCGAAAGCGCACTGAGCTTCAAAGTCATAATGTTCTAACGCGTGACGTGTCATAAATCCCGGGTGGTCTATCAGGGACTGTGATAGCTGGTGGTTGTTGGAATAAGTCTTTATTAATGTTTATATGTAGCTTTATATTAGTTCTCATGAAGTGATGATGTAGGTGTTATGCAGCCCTATGAACACGTGTTATTAAGAGTTCTTCAGCAGCCACAGAGATGATTTATGTAACACAGGATAAGAACGTCTGCTAAATGCCTGAATTCAGGAGAAAATGAGCCGAGATGCTGATATGATGCGTGATAAGATCCATAACACTAACACTAACATCCATCAGGACATCTGCATGTTTATATCCTCAGTGGAGCAAAGGAAACGCTACCGAGAGCCTGAGAGGACCTAGAGTTAGGGTTAGGGTTAGGGTTAGGTAACGAGACAACGCCAGGCTTTAAAACAGTGTTATTAGCATGCCAATAAATGAATCGAGTGTAAGAATCACATGCGGGAAAAATAAATCGAGTGTAAGAATCACATGCGGGAAAAATGAATCAAGTGTATGAATCACATGCGGAAATAAGTGAATAATGTGTGAGAATCACGTGGAAATAAACGAATCGAGTGTATGAATCACATGTGGGAATAAATTAGTTATGTAAGAATCACGTGGAATTAAATGAATCGTGCATGAATCACATGCGGAAATAAATGCACTGAGTGTAAGAATCACGTGCGGAAATAAATGAATCGAGTATAAGAATCACACGCGGAAATAAATGAATCGAGTATAAGAATCACATGCGGAAATAAATGAATCGAGTATGAGAATCATATCCGGAAATAAATGAATCGAGTATAAGAATCACACGCGGAAATAAATTAATCAAGTGTAAGAATCACGTGCGGAAAAAAATAAATCGAGTGTAAAAATCACATGCGGGAAAAATGAATCAAGTGTATGAATCACATGCGGAAAAATTAATTGAGTGTATGAATCACATGTGGAAATAAATGAATCGAATATAAGAATCACGTGCGGAAATAAATGAATCGAGTATAAGAATCACGTGCGGAAATAAATGAATCGAGTATAAGAATCATGTGCGGAAATAAATGAATCAAGTGTCAAAATATCATCTCCGAAAATAAACAAATCATGTAAAAACCATCAGGTGAAAATAACTGTAGGCTATCACAAAGTATTTTTACTGATTAAACGGCCTTAATAGACGTCCTGTATCTCTTGATATTTCCCTGTTGGTTCGACAGCTTTGGAACATTATTGGGTACTAATTAAATGATCCGATCGATTAGCGCTCCCATTTTCAAGGTTGACTGCTGATGCGGTCTGATTCTCAGCGGGAACAGCGTGTCCTCGTGCGTCCTCGCGTGTCCTCGCGCGTCCTCGTGCGTCCTCCCCTGTACAGGAGCTGTGCACTCAGAAGAGGAAGAGCTCTGGATATATTTCCAAGCTCTCATGAGTATAGACAGAGAGGATAATGATTTATTATGTTTCCCTCCTACAGCACAGTCATTACGTCAAGTTCCCTCGTCTGCTTATCCGAAGATAGATCACGATCACGAGCAGGATTCATTTCTAAAAAAAATAATCTCCCCCTAATCTGTGTACGGAGAGTTGTAGTGTTTAAAGCAGGACTGATTAACATAATATTGTCTCTAGTGCAAACATTTCTGATATTCCCACGGCTCGGGATGGAATGTTCTCTTCCTCCTGGTTCGGATTTGAGGATCCTGCTGCAAAACTGATAATTAGTTGGAGGAATGTGCAAATGCCTTAGGCAAAAAAATATGAAAAAAAAGAGACCATAAACAGCGGTAATACATAAAAACAAACAATATAAATACTTCCCTTTAAAGCTAACTAACTCACAACTCTGCCGTGTTTGTTCTACATCTTGGAGAATCTTCTACATTTCTTAATAAAAGTGTACAAATGCAGATGAAACCATAGTACTGTTGATTTCTGGATTCTGATTGGTCAGGAGATGTTGAGTCATTTCAATAAAACAGCAGCTCTGACAGCAGTGCAGGTTTCTACTCTTGTGTTTTGTTGTCGTTTCTATAGTAACAGCTCATTCAGGGACTTGATCAGACACTAATAATAAAAAGATTAAAACTATGTAATGTTGAAGGAAGGAGTCTCCAGTGTCAGAGAGTAAAGAGAGAGTGAGGAGACGGAAAGACTGTTTATAGCTGCTATATTAGAGTGTGTGAGAGCTGTTTAGTGTGTGTGAGAGCTGTTTTGGTAAAGGGTAAATGGTGCACTTATATAACGCTTTTATCCAAAGTGCTTTTATCCAACTGTGTCTCATTCACACACACACACACACACACACACACACACACACACACACACACACACACACACACACACACACACCAATGGTAGCAGAGCTGCTACGCAAGGCGCTAACTTGCCATCGGGAGCAACTTGGGGTTCAGTGTCTTGCCCAAGAACACTTCGTCATGTGGAGTCATGGGGAGTCATGTGGAGTCATGGTGAGTCATGTGGAGTCATGTGGAGTCATGGTGAGTCATGTGGAGTCATGTGGAGTCATGTGGGCCGGGAATCGAACCACCAACCCTACGATTAGTGGAACACCCGCTCTACCACCTGAGGCAAAGTATTGACTAAAAGTGTGCCAATAATTATTGCACACCTATATATAACAACATTTTTTTTTGATAAACATATCTGTTTTACAGCTGCTATAGGGAGTCCAGATCCATGTCCATGAAAAACCCTTTAAAAGCATGCTTCTAAGTGGACCGTCTGCGTGCGTTGTTTTCTTGCATGTGAGGGCCGATCGCTTTAAAAATGTGAAAACTGGACAAGAAGTTGCAGCCTATTCGTCATAAAACTGTTATCACAGTTTTCAGGATTATCAGACTGATCAAATATGAAACTTTTCAGCTCTCTAACACGAGTTTCGGAGGATGTTAGTGTTTCAATTTGAACCCCTTTACTGGTAAATGTTTTTTTTTTTTAAATTGGCTTATATATGAATTTCCCCTCACACTGACGGACTGTGCGAGCTAGCGTTTGGTGGAATCGAGATCTGTCAGCCAATAAGAGACGAGTATTTCCACGTATTTTCCTGTAAACGCTGTCTGATTGGTCTCGCCTCCGTTCACTGAAAATACACAATTTCAACACCGCCGTCTTCTCTGATTGACGTTCACTGATACAGGGGCAAAGCGCCCCGAGTGGAGAATTATTAAAGCTACATTTCCTGGCGCGTGGTTAAGCTGAAGTGCTCTGTATGTCCAGCAGGGGGAGCCTGTGCACTGCAGCTGAAGGCAGCAGCTCTCACTTCACTCCTCATACAGACAAATAAAAATAAAATAAAAACATCCCGTGGAACACAGTTTTAATGACAATTTTAAAAAAATGATTACTTTTTTCAAAAAAATGAATATTAAGACATTTAAAACACAGTATTCTCTACGTACACGAATGCAGATACGTTAAATGAAAATATGGGAAAAAATGTCTAATATTTTTTAATGTGAGCTTAAGACTATTGTGCAGTGCTATAATAATGAATATAAATATAAATTTAACAGCACTCACTGCTGAATATAATATTTATCAGTGCAATACTGTGTGTGTGTGTGTGTGTGTGTGCGCAGTTCAGTGTTTATGTGCTCGGTGTGTGTTCAGTGCAGACGGAAGCATATTTCCGCAGATGTTGTTGACTCTTACTGATGAGGTTCGTGTTTCTGGGATCTCCTCTGCTCTTCACAGGAGCTGCTGCTCGAGCCATTTATTACACACACACACACACACACACACACACACACACACACACACACACACACACACACACGTCACAGTACTGACGTCTCATATGTCCTGAAAATGTCTCCAAAAACACATTTCTGTGATTTTCTGTTGGCAGTCGGACCTTCTCTTGCTGTCGGGGGTTGCGGAGGTTCTGTGTGATACAGTGCGCGTGTAATCTGATGGAAGAACACCGAGTGTGGCGCTGCGACTGTAAAATCCTGAGTGACGGCGTGGTGTGATGAAGCAGAGTTACTGTTACCGCATCAGACTTCATTACATTTCTTATAATAGCATGTTTAATTAATGTTTAATCACTCTCGCCGCGTTCCCTCGCGCCCTCTCTCTGTCTCACTCTCGCGTTCCCTCGCGTCC
Organism: Ictalurus punctatus; assembly: GCF_001660625.3. NCBI lineage: Eukaryota > Metazoa > Chordata > Actinopteri > Siluriformes > Ictaluridae > Ictalurus > Ictalurus punctatus. The sequence continues at coordinate 18,358,937 of NC_030440.2, read as the reverse complement.
TCTCTCACCAGACCCAAGGAGTGATGCTTCAGTGCTCCAAATGGCCCAGTACATCTAACTGGGTTATTTTCAAATGACAGGCCTGATGGAGAGATTAGTGTGTGTGTGAGAGAGAGAAACAGAAACTGAGAGAGAGAGTGAGAGAGAGAGAGTGAGAGAGAGAATGAGTGAGAGAGAAAGAGAGTGAGAGTGAGAGAGAGTGAGAGTGAGTGAGAGAGTGAGAGTGATTGAGAGTGAGTGAGAGAGAAACAGAGTGAGAGTGAGAGAGAGAGAGAGTGAGAGTGAGAGAGAGAAACAGAGTGAGTGAGAGAGAGAGAGAGTGAGAGTGAGAGTGAGAAACAGAGTGAGAGAGAGAGAGAGTGAGAGAGAGAGTGAGAGTGAGTGAGAGAGAAAGAGTGAGAGAGAGAGAGAGTGAGAGAGAGTGAGTGAGAGAGAAACAGAGTGAGAGAGAGAGAGAGTGAGAGAGAGAGAGAGAGAAACAGAGAGAGAGTGAGAGAGAGAGAGTGAGAGTGAGAGAGAGAAACAGAGTGAGTGAGAGAGAGAGAGAGTGAGAGTGAGAGTGAGAAACAGAGTGAGAGAGAGAGAGAGTGAGAGAGAGAGTGAGAGTGAGTGAGAGAGAAAGAGTGAGAGAGAGAGAGAGTGAGAGAGAGTGAGTGAGAGAGAAACAGAGTGAGAGAGAGAGAGAGTGAGAGAGAGAGAGAGTGAGAAACAGAGAGAGAGTGAGAGAGAGAGAGTGAGAGTGAGAGAGAGAAACAGAGTGAGAGAGAGAGAGTGAGAGTGAGAGAGAGAAACAGAGTGAGAGTGAGAGAGAGAGAATGAGAGAGAGAGTGAGAGAGAGAAACAGAGTGAGAGTGAGAGAGAGAGAGTGAGAGTGAGAGAGAGAGAGTGAGAGTGAGAGAGAGAAACAGAGTGAGAGTGAGAGAGTGAGAGTGAGAGAGAGAGAGTGAGAGAGAAACAGAGTGAGAGTGAGAGAGAGAGAGAGTGAGAGTGAGAGAGAGAAACAGAGTGAGTGAGAGAGAGAAACAGAGTGAGAGTGAGAGAGTGAGAGTGAGAGAGAGAGAGTGAGAGAGAAACAGAGTGAGAGTGAGAGAGAGAGAGTGAGAGTGAGAGAGAGAAACAGAGTGAGTGAGAGAGAGAAACAGAGTGAGTGAGAGAGAGAGAGAGAGAGTGAGAGTGAGAGTGAGAAACAGAGTGAGTGAGAGAGAGAGTGAGAGAGAGTGAGAGAGAAACAGAGTGAGTGAGAGAGAGAGAGTGAGAGAGAGTGAGAGAGAAACAGAGTGAGTGAGAGAGAGAGTGAGAGAGAGTGAGAGAGAAACAGAGTGAGTGAGAGAGAGAGAGTGAGAGAGAGTGAGAGAGAAACAGAGTGAGAGAGAGAGAGATATTTTGGAGAGTTGTGTGGGGGTAAAGATGATCTGGTTAATCTATGTACACAGGGGGGGGGGGGGGGGGGGGATGAACTGGCGATGCAGAAGTGTCGGCTCTCAGGGGCGTGGGGTGAGACAGGGCTGCTGTTGAGTACATTTTCGTTTACAGCGCCTGCAGCCCTCGCTCTCTCTCGGTACGACGTAGGGATGAAGCTCCTGCTGGACTCAGATGAGCTGCTCCTGCCGTCCCCCACCACTCCGGCTCTACAGCAGAACCTGGACCCGCTGCAGCCGCACCGCCAGACCTGTAAGTCCCCCTCAGAAAAGACTGAAATGATCATATTTCTAAAGAGATCCAGCTCTCGACAAAACACAAAGCACACGCGTAGAGCAGGTACACGTGACGTTTAAGCATTCCTTACCGAGGACTGAAAACGAGCTCCTCGGGAATCTTGACCCGGCAGTGAGGGAACAGAGGGGAAGAGCGCGCAGGGCTTCCTGCACAACACAGTGACAAACACTGGTGGAAATCCAGTCAGAATCTGTCTCACCATGTTCGCCTCAGGGACTGAACTGACTGCCCTGTACGAGGGAAGTGTGGGGACCGCGCACACCGCAGATCCAGCTGAGACCCTGCGCCTGCAGTTCTGCCGAATGATCTCACAGCTGCACAGACTTAACACCATAAACAACAACACGATAAACAACAACACGATAAACAACAACACAATAAACAACAACACGATAAACAACACAATAAACAACAACATTAACACGATAAACAACAACACGATAAACAACAACACGATAAACAACAACATTAACACGATAAACAACAACACGATAAACAACACAATAAACAACAACATTAACACGATAAACAACAACATGATAAACAACACAATAAACAACAACACAATAAACATTAACACGATAAACAATAACACAATAAACAATAACACGATAAACATTAACACTATAAACATTAACACGATAAACAATAACACGATAAACATTAACACGATAAACAATAACACAATAAACATTAACGGAATAAACAATAACACGATAAACATTAACATTAACACAAATTAGAATCACCCCAACGACACCAGCACTGAGCGTGAACTCTGGCCTACGGGGAACCCAAATGCTCCTCCAGAGTGAAGCGCAGTGTTATGTGGCCCTCAGCAGACAGCGCAGCGCGGCAGATCCCAACACGGAGACGGATCCAAAGCTGAGAAACTCCATGACGAAGTACAGACTCGGCGAGCACGGCTTGGCCATCGAGACGGGCCGACGCGGACGGTCCAATCTTCCCCGAGAGCGGAGACTGTGCCAGCAGAGCAGTTTAAATAAGATAAAGACAGAGCTGCACTTCTTCACTGAACGCACAGAGTAGAACCACATTCGAGCAGAGTTCTTTGGAAAATGAACAGAATAATTCCCATGTTTAACAGCCTCTCTGACCGCAAGAACACGTGCTACATACACACCCAACGTTTCCACCGTCTAACGTATGTCTGCTGTCATTACCTTCTCAACGTCAGCTCTGCTCGACTCCGCGCTCTTTCGGAGGTTACCCAAACACGCCCAGCCTATAAATACTCTTAATTCTTAACCACACACAGGTGTAACCACTCCCTCATTACCCGCTCGTCCCCTGTAACTCTTCTTTGGATTACAGCCAGCGCTTGACCATGGCCTGGCTGCAACAGCGATCATATCCGCAAGTCCAGACCCTGATCCAGGTCCTCCGACCTGCAAAACTCCACGGGGTGGAGACAACTCTGTGTGTTCTAGGCTGGGTAATTATGCGTGTTGGTCAGTGTTGTAGAACATCTCACGGGTTAGGAGTTAGAAGGTTATAGGAGGAGTCAGAGCAGGTCCAGCTCCACCCCCTGGACTTTTGGCTCTGGCGTATTCCACGGGAGACGTGTAAATGTGTTATCACAGATCTCCGCCGGAGAAATGGATGAATTCACCCCGAATACGGCTAACGTGAGAGCTTTTTCAAGAACGTTACCAGAAATTCTAGTAAACGTGCATGTGTTTAAAGTGCATATGTGAGAAATAAAGTTTGAAAATGAGAAATAAATGTCTAAAAGGGGCTCCATACACCACAAACACAAACACGGAGAGCCCCACAGCTTACAGATAGACGGAATGTTTTTCTAGTAATTGATAGCAAACACCGCCAGGCAATTCATCATATTCATCCACGCTGCGGCCATACCATCTCGTCACAATAAGATTAAACAGCGTGCAGCGGCTTCTGTGGAAATGCCATCCTGGTGTCCATCCATCGACATTTTATTTCCAGAAAAGGATTGACAGATGGACGGTCAATATGAACTAAATCATTTTTAAATAGTCTCACTGTCTAAATATTTTTACTGCATGTCCAGTAATATCACACGCAGTAATGCACCGCGCAGTGTGGTAGGTTTATAGGGATAAATCATCTCTCTCCTGTCATGTGACAGATAATTAAGCCTCACGGCGGGGGGGGGGGGGGGGGGGGGGGGGGGTCCTTAAAGATTTGAAGTAGAACTTTACAACAGAGTGAGTTCCAAGTGGAACCTTTACAGAAGCGAAGAGCCCTTAACAACCCGACGGGTTTGGATCATTAAAGGTTTTCAGCGTCTAGGATAGGAAAACACTTTAAAACACTATAAATATTCACTAATCTGGAATCTTCCCCCCAATTTGTAGTGTTCTAACCTGGAACTGAAATGGACTCAACGTCATGAATCTACAGGAAAAATAGTCTGTGGTATTCAAAAGGTGTGTGTGTGTGTGTGTGGGGGGGCAATATGGTTTGCAAAATTATGTACAAATAAAAAAAGGTTGTAATTGCATAAATATTCACCCCCGTTGCTGTGAAAACCCTAAATTAGTTCAGTCACCATCGGAAGTGACACAATTAGTTGAATGGAGTCGACCTGCGTGTAGTTAAAGTGCTCCTGCTCCTGGAAACTCCAACGTTTGTTAGAGAACACACCTAACCGCACAGCGTCATGAAGACCAAGGAGTGGAACAAGGCTGAGACAAAGTTCTGGAAATGTCGCAATCGGGGTTTCTTTTTAAACTTTGAATAGAGTGACAATAAATTCATTATTAAACAATGAAAAGAATCTGAACTCTGTCCAGAGGAGGCCGTGCAGGAAAAGTCAGTGACTGGGTAAAGAGGAGATTAGTCAGAGACACGACCAAGAGGCCAAGGGAAAACTCTGAGATCCACAGTTCAGATGGGAAAAGCTGTTCACTGGACGAACAGAACTCAGACCGTCCACACAGCCGGGCATGAAATCCCATTCGGAGTTTCCTAAAAGACATGCTCGGGACTCTTTTCTGGTCTGAGGAGACCAAAACTGGCCTTGACACAAAGTGCTACATTTGGAGGAAAACCGACACCCCAAGAGCACACCCCGAGAACACCCCCCGAGAACACCCCGAGAACACCCCGAGAACACCCCGAGAACACCCCGAGAGCACCTCCCGAGAACACCCCGAGAACAGTGAAGCATGGTGGTGGCAGCATCATGTTGAGAGTTAAGTAGAAAGTATGCTTCACTTTTTACGCGTACGCTAGGAACAGCGTACAGTATGCGTCGTGCAAATTTCATCATCAGCAGAGTACTGTACGCGATCTTTCTAACCGCGCATACGTTGTACACGCGCATTCAATTCTCTTGCACTTTTTAGTTCTTCCACAAGGTGGCAACAGTGACCCAGGGCCGTTGAATCTCAAGGTAGTCGACGCAAAAACTGAATAAACGGAAGAGACGGAAACGAGTGCGGGTTAGAAAGTACCCGCGTTTGTATAATTCTAGCCTTAACGAGTATAAGGATTTGTATACGGGTGCTAATCGTGACGAGAGATCGCCCAAGCATTGTCCTTTGTGTTGTAGTGATCCCAAAAGACCCGCTTTACTGCTCTGTACTGACACTTGCAGGCCAGCAGGGGTACTGCAGTAATGCGCATGCGTCGACCGCCCGTGTACACGTACATGTCAAATAGAGTATACCCTGAAGGCAATGCGTACGCGTAAAGAAATGAAGTATACCAGAGGCTTTATACAAGGCATTATAAAACGGTGCGTTTGATCTGGACTGAGACTTATTTAACTGTGGGATTGTTCACATGATGTATAATGATGCAATATTAATGCCACTATTCCAACTTAATCATGGTAATTAACGACATTAGATCGAATTTGAGATTCAATAGTACAGTTTTATTTAAAATTAAAAAAGTTGCAGAGTCAGATTAATGCACAGGATATATATATATATATATATATATTATATATATAAATTACGTCTGACATTTTGTTATGTGATGGATATACATTAATGCCTTGTTCCAGACAAACAACAACACTTGATTCAGTTCTGATTTGACACCAACGTATATTTACCCTTCACAGACATCGCCGTCTCTCACTCTGTACACGACACGGTCGAGAAGGCCGAGACCCATATTTACATTCATGCAGTATATTAGTGAGTAAAATCTTTGTACACTATAATACATGTGTATGTTGGGTAGGTTGGAGCGGATGATGGAGTGTGAGATGGAGTGAGTTTAGAGAGGGAGAGAGTACGGCCGGTCGTTTACATCAGATAAACAACACACTTTAAACCCCCGAGTGATTCACTGCTGTGTAGGAGCGCTACAGCTCCACCATTACATCACATCTTTGGATTCGTAAATGTACTCAGATCCAGCAGGAGCAATATAAACAACATTATCAGGGAAAAAAAAACTGAATGTTATGAGTGTTATTAAGAGAAGACACACATAGAAATACCGAGGGCTGAGTGCAAAAGTTTGTGCCCTTCGAAATGATTGCTAAATAAATAATTTGGATTTTTATTTATTTATTTATTTATTTATTTTTTACAATTAACACAAGAACACTCATATTACGTTCAGAACGTGAGATGAAGACCGATATCGTTCGTCATTAATAGACTCACACGATGAGCCCACTGTGATTGTTTTTATGTGCGAAGATAAACGGGACGGTTCAGCCCTTTCGCATCGTTAATCACGCAGAAATAACGCACGCAGATCTTTTTTATAACATAATACAAATATAACTCTGCTCTGCGCCTCCACCTTTTTCGAAGCCTTAGCGCTGGAGCGCTGGAGCGTGTTTAGACTGGGAACGCGGGAAAATCGTAGCATGTATTGCAGCATTAGTTCTGTTCAGTCTGGTATGGATATAAAATAACACCAGTGGCGTGTGTGAGAGGCCACGGAGTAAATGATTGCCAACTGTTTTAAACTAAGCTATGGTTTGTTTAAATTTTGGAAAATAGAAACAACTAAATTCATGAGAAAATACCACAGATGGGTACAAACAGAAATAATGACTGTTTGAGTGGGATTCAGTAAACAGTTTCTCCTACATCTTTAGTTTAGACTTACTATGGGTTCATATTTAATAAAAATAATAATAATAAAATATATATATATATACACCTCTTCTGGATTAGGCCACACCCACTTCAGGTTTAAATGTGAATACAGGTTGATTTTCTTCAGTGTAGTTCACTAGACAGATACACGTAGAGCTGGTGTCATTATATAACTGCAGAAGTCATTATAAGTTGAATTTCAGTTGAATCTGGCGAAGCCACTTGAAGCATTCGTCATATTGAACTATTCCAATGGCTTTTGTTCGATGTGCTCATCGCAGACAGCTGAAAGTCTGTACATTCCCACGATAAAGCGGATTTGCACTGGGGGTCAATCATTTCGATTGCAAGTGTTTATAATTATCCAAGTACCCATTAAAGAACGCTTGAGAATCATGAATTTTCATGGGGATCTTTGTGTAAATAAGGGTTCATATCCTCCTAAAAGGCCTGGAACACTTCCTGATAGGGAAACACTCTGAGGGAGGAAATAAAGAAGGGTCGTAACCTTCTGACGGTTAAAGAATCGAAACGAAATTCCTGAACGTGCTTTAAACGGTCTAATTGTTGGATTTTTTTTTGTAATCTCTCTGTCAGTTTGTCTTTGTGGTTCTTCAACCATTCCTGAATAATAGCTCTCTCTAAACACGGCTTTCTGTTCATCTTCCCCAGCTCTGGGAACGCTCATTCCTCCTGTTTTAGACTGTGTGACGGCTATTTTCCTGATTCCTACTGACTCTTAACTGCTCGGTAAACAGTCCGGGTCAGTAGCACATTTCCGTGGGCATGCAGGGCTCTTGTAGGCTCCGCAGACAAAAAAAAAAAAAAATGTAGTCATATATCCACCGATATAAGTGTAGAATCGATCCAAACGCATCACTGCATCAACGCCGGAGATAAATTACAGGGAGCGTGATCATTTCATGAACCCGGAACCAAACTCTTGCACTCGGTTGTAATAACGAACAAGGAATGAAAACGTGTTCTGTAGCTTATTTGCAGTGTTACAGGTGCCAGTGGTGATATCTCCGTTATGGAATGACTGTTAAATATCTGGATACTGTATAGCACACACAGTGTTCCTGTCAGCAGGGGTTATTCTGTCAACCAAAATTCAGTGACGGGGTTAAATAAGAGAATCAATACGACCGTGAAATGAAGCGGTTGTTGAAAAGCCGTCATCGGGAGCGAAATGACTCAGCAGGAAGCATCCAGCGGCTGTGAAACTGCGTGTCACGTGAGGTCACGTTATTATTCTGACTTACCGTCTCATAGATTGTGTCCTTATTTTAAATGAAAATACACTACATCATTATTTACCATTGAACACCTTACGATATCGTATCCCAATATTCCGTCACTCCACTTAAAGGCTCGTTACTTTAAAAGAAACACTCAGATGTTGGGATTCATTACACTCCACGACTCCCTTTTCTGTAATGTTCTCCCTAACTGTATTTGAACCCATCCGTTTGTTTGTTGTTTACGGCGTTAAATTGTAACATGCACATAATATTTCCCAATCTCCACTTTCCCCCACACCGTACTCATGGCATTCACTTCTTTTTTAGATTAATTACATTTTTCTATTAAATTCAACGACATATCTTACGCATGCTTATTCTTTTCCTTCAAACTAATTCCCAGGTCTGGCTTTACGGAGTGTGATGACGACTGGATGATGAAAAGAGTGCAGATCTGTGTCTCATGGAAAAACAAAAACAATAATAACAAAAAACAAACTGAGTAAAAGAAACAAAAAACGAACAGCCCCCCCCCCCCCCCAAAACCCCACAAACAAATCTAAACCATATAAAAAAAACCCTCTTTCAATAATACTCTGAGTTGCAAAACAACAACAACAACAAACAAAATAAAATAAAATACAGCAAGAACACTTTCTAAAAACATAAACAAACAAAAGAACCTCCCAAAAAAACAACAGAGCACACAAAACAACATACAAGAACAAAAGAAAACAAAAAACAAACAAACAAACAAACACCTCCCACAAAACCCAAATCTAAACAAAAACAAAACCCTTCCAATCCGAGTTGCACAACAACCACAACAACAAACAAAACAAATACGAAAAACAAATAAATAAAACAAACCCCCCAAAAACACATACCTAAAAAACCCAAATAAAACAGACTAACAAAAAGACAAATAAACAAAAACAAACGACTAATAAATAATAATTTGAATCTGAAAACATCCCCGCCCCCAAAACAAACAAACAAACAAACAAAACAAAACAAAACAAAAAACCCCACTGACTGTCTTTTCGGCTTGCTTAATGCTGCATCGTTAATGAAACGATGAAATAACAGTCCTCGTGTTGGTGAACATGTGGCGAGAATTCCAGCTTATTAACTCACACCGAGTTCCATTACACCTGCGAAGCCTCACTGCTCGAGTACGTCAGCACACGTCAGTCTGATTAGCAGCAGATTCTGCTGACGCTGTGTTTTAACATCATGAACATGCACCACCAGGGTTTCAGATCCGTTCCAGTTGCATAGTCATACAAATAATCGTTCAATGAAAGCGACCCGTCTCCTCGTCAAGTTCCGCTTCAGCTTTCGTCCTCGAACCGATGGACACGGCCGCCGTTTATGTACAGGGGAGGAGACTGCGGGGAGAGGAAGGAGGAGAGAGGCGTCCAGAGACGCCGGTGCATTCAGTAGAAAGTGCATGCTTTGGGTTTGTGAAGAGTTTTACTGGTTTAAAGTCTTGCGAAAGGTCTGACGGCTTCACCGTGCGACAGAACAATGAGTCTTGAGGCTCCGCACGTCCTCCGCACGTCCTCGGCACGTCCTCCGCACGTCCTCCGCACGTCTCTGCCATTTTATTCTGACACATATCAATCATAAAGCAGCACTTATTGTCATTTAAGTGTTTTTTTTTTAAAGAAGTCAAACAAAGCCATGGTTCAGAGCTCCATCAATCCTTCCTTTAATGCTATTTCTCCGTCTCCGCAGCCTTCGAGCTCGTGTTTATGATGGAACGTCGGTGTTTTTCCTCTGGCTGCTATACTCCAGTGTTGTTGGTCTCCACCGCCGTCTGCTTGCAGCGAGCGCTCATGGCGTATTCCCCTCGGCTGGTGCCGTTCTCCTCTTTCCTCAGCGGTTTCCTGTGCACAGCGAAAACAACAACAACAACAACAACAACAACAGTGATATCCACATTCCCATCTCACCACGATAAACCCCCACGGAGGAAAGATTCTGTGATATAAAGATACAGAGCCACAAAGTTTTGACCCTCAATAAAGTCAAATGATCACGTACTGTACATCCAGTAGAATCTAAAAAATACACTTATTTAAAAAAAAAAAAAGAGTTAAAGATAAAACTTTAGAATTCCAAGAGATCAAAATAGTATGAGTCAGATTTAACTTTTTTATTTTATAAAGGGTCTGACTGTCTTCGTTCTCACGTGCTGTGAATATCGATAAACGCCAATCGGCCTTCGTTCACGACGCATTGACATTTAGCCACGCCCACAAAACTCACACAGGGCTGAAAACAACAGAACGGTGACTAAACGGTGAGCGTGGTGTGCGCTAAATCTTCCAGTAGAGCCGCTCAGCCACTGCAGCGTACTGACTACTCCACATTTTACAGGGTGCCATTACTTTCATACAAATGGAAAAAGCGTTCTTTGTTTTTATTTGTTTTACGGAATTATTTTCTCTTTTTTCAGAAAATGTTCATCACTCTGGTGTGAAATTTAAATAAAGAAGTGGAGGCTTGGCGGTTAAGGCTCTGGGTGACTGATCAGAAGGTCGGGGGTTCGAGCCCCAGCACTGCCCAGCTGCCCCTGTTGGGCCCCTGAGCAAGGCCCTTACCCCTCTCTGATCAACAGTTATACGATTTGATTATACGATCAGTCGCGGGTCACGTTAGCGAGTCTCTTTACATGGAAATTCGCACAAATGAAAGACACGAAGGTTTTTCCCAACTAACTGGATCTTCATGAACCCTGCGCCTCTGGTGTAAACGCTCCTGCGAGTGATTCACGGAGAAATCCACTCGTGTCCAGATGCAGTTTAATAGAATAACAGTAAAATGAACGTACTGGTTATAACGAGAGCGTGAGGAAACGCAGCTTCCCGTCTGAACGAGCTGCCACTCCTAATTTCAGCAGCGAGCCGAGGAGGACGAAAACAACCTGACCTTTCCAAAGGCTGCTTCGACTGCATGATGGTCCTCCGAGATGTGTCTGGAGGCTGGGGCTAATTTCATAAACACGATCTGAGCTCATTAAAACAGCCCGCTTATTGCAGGTAAACACACACCATGCCCGCGACGAGGATGACGGATGGCCTTTGCTGACGAGCTCTGAAAAGCTAAAGGGGAGATTTTTTTTCACCTCGGTGTTCGAGGTACGGGTCAGCTCGGGAAAACTCACAGCTCAGATTTAAGACGGCAGCTCTCGTATTTAAAACCCAAACCTGAGGTACTGTGTCAGTAGCCTGGCGGGAGAAACTGACCGCAGATGTTGTAATAATATTTTTTTGGATCTGTCATGGGCGTGACGATCAGCAGAACCGTGCTGAAACCTCCACACAATTTAAAGATCAATCCCAGCTATTGGGGACGGTGGCTCGAAGCGGAGATCCTGGCTACGCACAGCCAGGTCCGTAAGTATTCGGACGGCGACATGATTTTAGTCGTTGCACCTCTGTACGACGCCACGCTGGATTTGCAGTGAAGCAGTCGAGAGCGCAGACTTTCGGCTGTGATTCGAGGGGTTTAACAAAAACATTTTCAAAAGCTCGCACTGGACAGACTCATAAACAATCATAAACATTAGGATTATTCATTATTCTGAACACGTCGCTGCCTGAGACCTGGAACCCCTGGAACCCTCATTTTTTTCATTCTTCTTCAATTATTAACATAAGGGGTATGCAAACTTATGAGCACTACTGTATGTGGAGCGTCCGCTGTACACGTCCCTGCGAACGAGCCGTTACTATAGAAACAATAACGTCTCAGAACGAGCGCATCAATATAAACCCGCGCTACTCTCTGAGCCGCCGGTCTAGAAAATGAATCCACACCTTCTGGCCAATCACGATCCAGAACTCTGAATAAGAAGAAATCAATTTTTGGCAGATTTTATAATGGGAGTAAACATTTCTTTACTGGACGCAGCGCTCGACAACATGTGGTGTTTTTCTGCTTCCCGGGCACCTCGGCTCCTGCCGAACAGTACGCGGAGACAGACTCCACAGTGATTGATGAAATGTTTAGGAGAAGCCTGTCGTGACTAACACGATCCCTGTCCCTCGGGTAGGACTGATGAGACTATTTAGTTGCTCTTCGGGGAACATCTGTCATGAGAACGAGTGCGAGCAGCCGTGAGGCCTGTAGGGTTTCTCCTATAAAGACATCCCCTCGCCTGATTTACACCGGGGGAAAATCCTGTTTGGTCTGCTGGCTCGGGGGGGAGGAGACGCGACCGGGCGGAGGGGTCAAGAGCAAACGCTTCGAGAAGTTTACACTGAATCGTATCTTGAGAAACAAAGCGCCTGGAGCAGTCACGGTGTTCCTTATAGATGAAGCTGTTCATTAACAGTGTTATTATCAGCACATAGAGCACCACTCAGGCGGATTTTGAGGAAAACGGATGCGTGCCTCGGCTACGCACAATTCTAAACGCGAACTGAAGCACAAGACATCGATGTGACCACAAGACGACACACTGAAATGTACGTTTTGGCTCTAAATTCACTTAAAAACACTACGGAATGACATTTGAGTCCAATATCGAATACATACGAACACAATAAGACACTACGACGTACTTAATTCAAAATATCCCCACGTTAAAGCCCAGAAAAAAGGTTTTCTGCACACGGAGGAGCTGCATCTTAATCAGAGATCTGCATCTTAATCAGAGACACCACGTCTCTCCGGCACCGAATGTTTGTGTATAACACTATAAACGATGAATAATCGATTCTCCGCCAGCGTAACCGATTTCATACCGAAGCGCTGACACTGGAGACTCCTTCCGGAAATATTACATCCATAAATATCCCTAGAGAAGACGTCACCATATTAATAATGGCACACTTTTTTAAAAAAAGAAACCTGTTTATATGGAGCGTCCGTCATACAGGTCCCTATGAATGAGCTGTTACTGTAGAAATAGATTAGAACGAGTGCAATCGACGCCTTGTGACCGATCAGAATCCAGAACTGAGGTGTAGCGTGAGCTTTCAGGTGTAGTGCAGTTTCCAGAAGTTTCTAGAGGAACAGGACATTGTAGACAAAAGTCATCCTTTTTATGGTCCGTGTTTGTGTATTGGATCGGAGAATCCAGCCCACGGTGCTTTTATTTCGGCGTGTTCAGGTGTCGGTGTGCGATGGAGAGAAACGCTGACGGTAAGATCAGCAGCGGGTGAAGAGGATGGAGGACGCTGGGAGGGAATGCTGAGTGTGTGCTGATTCAGAGCGCTGTGGAGCGGTTATGTAAGCTGAGCGCTCGACAGAGATGAGAAGAACCGTGTAGAGGTGATCTACTGAGAGGAACAGAGGTGACGATGGTGTACAGAGAGGACTGAAGGAGGACGGATGATACTAACAAGCTCTCTGATACCGTCTCGGTTTATCGTTCTCAACAGCCGAGAGGGTTGGAAGGTGAAATAAAGGTTCCACAGAGCGACTGCTTGCTACCAGGGTATTTCCACCAGCGGACTCATTTAAATAAAAAAAAGCCTTACTGGAGCTTTCACCATGTTTGTTTCAACTGATCACATGACCCAGTATGACCCAGTATGACCCAGTATGACCCACCCCACAGGAGACATCCGTCCTGACATGCGTGGAACGTACTTTTTTTTCCCAGTTTACCTGCAGAAAATGTAACCCAGACAATTTCCCAGCGAATCACTAACCAATTATTAATGAGACGACAGCAGACCTCTGTTAACGTACACAACATTATATCAATCAGCAGCTCTTAAATCATCCCACTAGGCTCTGCTCTTGGAACAGGATTATTATTATTATTATTATTATTATTATTATTATTTAAAGCATTTTTTATAATGTTTTAACTGTAAATCAACATTTTCTAAGACGTACATTCTGGCGTTCCACAAGGCTCTGCAGTTGGTCCACTTTATTTGTTATTTGACTATTTTATTTGCGTAATGTCAATACTTAGCTTTTTAAGAAACATACATACTGGCATCCCACAAGGATGTACTCGTGGACTACTATTATTTGTATTATAATTGTTATTATAATTTTAGCGGTTTACCGGTCAATTAGTAGCTTTTTAGACATACAAGGGGGGACTCAAAAATTCCCGGAATTGTAAAAAACAAAAACACAACTAGTGTTAGAAAACGCAGCATTTCTCCTAAAACCCCATCGGAAGTACTCTCCTTGTGATGTGATACACTTGTCCCAGCGTTTCTCCCATTCCACATTACAATTCTGGGGATTTTTGGGTCCTCCCGCGTACATACTAGTGATGTGTCCTTCATGAACGATTCGTTCATTTTGAACAAATCTTTAATATGACTCGGGAACAACGAGTTGTCTCAGAGAGTGATCCGTTCATTTTTGACATGCGCTGCAACATCCCCGTAGGTCCTGTCCAGGAAACAGAAATGATCAGTTCACGTCTCGAACCTTCGGGCCCGAGCTGTTCATTTCCGGGGAAACGACTCGGATCCTGAGGCGAGGTGAACTAACAGACTGCGTAGCCTGAAGACCCAGCTAATCAATGAGTCAATCATTTCTGTTCCTCATAACCTGGCATTAGTTGCATTAGCCTATAGTTTATTTGATAGTTTATATTAAGTACTAGATGTGTTGGGGAATTTAACGTGTAACGTTTTAATTATATTCTGCTGAAATGAACGAAATGACTCGGAAAAAAGATTCGTTCATTTTGCTGAACGGGATTCAAAGATCCGGATAAGTAAAATGATCCGAACGTCCAATTCTGGTGTCCCACAAGGATCCACTCTTAGACCACTTTAAAATTTATTCTCAATAATTAGCTTATAATATTTATATATATATAATTTGGAGCACTTTTGCTCCAGCAAGGATGTTAATTATCTTCTGTATATTTATCTTTTATATTTCTAGGCGTGGAGATTCAGTGACTAAAGGACAAATCGATTTGTCAGCTGTCATATCTTCTATTTTAAACGACAAATGACCTTCGAATATCACTTTTATTTCCTGGTACCCAGCGGTGTAACTGTTTAAGACATCAGTGCAGAAATATTTCTTATAAATCCCCACTGATAGTCGAAATCTAATCCCAGTGGATCAGACAAGAACTCCAGAAAACATAATGTCTCTGCTCTTTCTGCAGAACTTCCACAAACACCACAGTTATAATGCCACTCAAAGCCTATTCGCATTCGCCCCGAACTCGGACATGTTTTTACACCTTCTACAATCGATTAGCGTTAAATGAATCTTTATATATCGGCTTCATGAAATGAACCAGAGTCTCGAATCTGTTACCTCTAACCACGTACTACACTAAAAACTGACACGGCCCTCAATTATTTAAGGATTAAAACACTGTGTGTGTGTGTGTGTGTGTGTGTGTGTGTGTGTGTGTGTGTGTGTCAGAGTGATGTGATGACGCAGAGTTATTGTTACCATGCTGAAGCGGATTATTTTCCGGTAACAGCACATCCCCGAGTGTTTTATTCCTCTTACACTACAGCAGTTTGCCAACAATTCAATCTTTTTCAAATAATAGTAACATTTCCTTTTTGATGTGTAATCGTGGATGTGGTGGAGTTTTCTGTAATTAGACGTCTCCTTTGAGTTTACGGAAGGAGTCTCCAGTGTCAGTGCGCTGTAACAGTCAGCGCTCAAGCTGCAACTTTAAGTTTTCCCACATCTTCAGGACACCTTGTTGTTTTATGGACTTCGAGAGAGAGATAGACAGAGAGAGAGAGAGAAATAGAGTGAGAGAGGGAGAGGGAGAGAGAGAGAGAAATAGAGAGAGAGAGAGAGAGAGAGAGAGAGAGGGAGAAGGTGAGAGAGAGAGAGAGAGAGAGAGAGAGAAGGAGAGAGAGAGAGAGAGAGAGAGAGAGAGAAAGAGATTGAGGGATAGAGAGAGAGAGAGTGAGGGGTAGAGAGAGAGAGAGAGATTGAGGGATAGAGAGAGAGAGAGTGAGGGGTAGAGAGAGAGAGAGAGAAAGAGAGAGAGAGAAAGAGAGAGAAAGAGATTGAGGGATAGAGAGAGTGAGGGGTAGAGAGAGAGAGAGAGAGAGTGAGGGGTAGAGAGAGAGAAAGAGATTGAGGGATAGAGAGAGAGAGAGTGAGGGGTAGAGAGAGAGAGAGAGAAAGAGAGAGAGAGAAAGAGAGAGAAAGAGATTGAGGGATAGAGAGAGTGAGGGGTAGAGAGAGAGAGAGAGAGAGAGAGAGAGAGCGAGAGAGAGAGAGAGAGAGTGAGGGGTAGAGAGAGAGAGAGTGAGGGGTAGAGAGAGAGAGAGAGAGAGAGAGAGAGAGAGGGAGAGAGAGTGAGGGAGAGAGAGAGAGAGAGAGAGAGAGAGAGGGAGAGAGAGAGAGAGAGAGAGAGAGAGAGAGAGAGAGAGAGAGGGAGAGAGAGAGAGAGAGAGAGAGAGGGAGAGAGAGAGAGAGAGAGAGTGAGGGAGAGAGAGAGGGAGAGAGAGAGAGAGAGAGAGGGAGAGAGAGAGAGAGAGAGGGAGAGAGAGAGAGAGAGAGGGAGAGAGAGAGAGAGAGAGAGAGAGAGAGTGAGGGAGAGAGAGAGAGAGAGAGGGAGAGAGAGAGAGAGAGAGAGAGAGGGAGGGGTAGAGAGAGAGAGAGAGAGAGGGAGAGAGAGAGGGAGAGAGAGAGAGAAGGATGGTGAGTGAACGACTGTGTATCGCTGCTATAACAGTAGTGTGAGCAGGGCGTGAAGTGTGACTGTGCCTCTTTGCTGGGGTGTAAGGGGAATAAAACTCTCCTGGATGTCCTGCTGTAGGAAAATGACCATCTCCGAGGCGACTCCGCTTCATCACACCACTCCGTCACTGATCCTTTCACTAGAACAGCACGACACGGCGTGATTTCCCAGGCAGGTACGCTACACGCTACTAAACAGATAACCACGAATAGTTCCAGACATCACTGACATATTCCCCGGGAGATTTAAACACCGTACGCACCACCGAACCCTTCACACACGTCAGCCCAGGCCTGTACGGATAATAACCCTGAAAACCCAGGTGTGATAATTACCCCAGCAGAACAGACTCTGTACTGCAGGAAGAGTCCGCCGCTCTCCAAATACCTCGGCTTAATGTAATATTTATCGAGCTAAAAACAGCTTGCGATGATAAATATAGCTCTAATGGTGCCCTGATATAGATCTGTACTGGACTTGTCCACTCCACCGAGCATTTATATGAGACCGAGAACACCAGAGAGGCTTTTCTCATTCAGAAGAAACGACGAACATCGGAGCAGAACCTAAAACAGGAACCTTCCATGTGAATAATACACGCTCTGTAGTACACACGCGGCAGATGGCTATAAAAAACCCATCCATTTTTCATACTCGGGCTCTTACAGAGTGTATTCACTCTCCCGTGAAAGCAGATGGGAGTAGGCTTCAGACCCGAAGGAAACAGATAAACTCTTAATCCGTACTTTCTGTGGAATTAAACATGACATTTAGTGAAAAACCCAACGCTGGGGTTGGTGCCAATATTTCCTGTTTATTTCTTTGACATCTCCCGCCCTGTTTCTTCGCTGTAACACCTCGCGGCTGTCAGAAAGAAGAAGCAGACACTCCGCGACCCGTTCCAGCAAAACACCAGACTTCCTAGCAATGGCCTGCTTTGTTTTTGTCGGGGAAACCCATCTATGTGTTAATGCAGAGCTAAATATAACCTCAGCTTTTCCACTCCAGAATCTTTGTTATTGCCAGAGTGCAGAGGCAACCAATCAGACTCAGACTAAAACTGTCTCCAGGACCCGCCCGTTTACCAGACTTATTCACGAGGAGGACAGATTTACACCCGGGACAATCGGTCTCGCTGCCACACAGGGCAGAACTTTATTTTTAGCGCCTGTGCGTGTTTACAAGAGAGAAAATAAAAATACTACTGGAAATGTACTGAGTCATGAACCTGTGAGAGGAAAACAGCACACACTGTACAGGACACGTTAATGACACCAGGTGCGGTTTAATACAGCTGTTTGTCCATGTTCACTTATAAGCTACAGTTATTTACATATATATATATATAAGACCTGTTGAATACTGTATTCTGATTGGTCAGAAGGTGTTATAGAATAAGTTCCTGTTATAAGAGCAGCTCAGACAACAGTGCAGTTCATATCAGCGCTCGTCCCGATACGCGTGTAACGTATAAGGAGATGTCTGTTCAGCGTTCACGGAAGGAGTCTCCAGTGTCAGCGCTGTGTAACAGTGCGAGGTAACGCTGTAACTGTGAGTGTTCGGACATGTTCGGGACAGACGACTTGCAGACACGGTGTGTTTTGTTTAGCTGAACACGCTATTTCACATTACAGATGTTTACATAAAGTCCACAAGACACAATAATGACTGAATTTACACACATGAACCCGTTCAAAAGTTTACACACGCGATCGATTCTTAACAACTGACACCGATCATCCTGTTCAAAAGTTTACACCCCCTCCCCCTGGCTCGTAACGTATCGTGTTGCCTTCTGGAGCGTCAGTGAACGTGTGCACCTTGTGTACCAGTCGTGTGCGAGTCCCTCAGTCGTCCTCGGTCTGAAAAGATGGATCTCGACATCATATAGCCGCTGATGGAAAGAGCTCAAATATGCAGAAGATGCTGGAAAAGTGAACAACGTGCAGGACCTGGAGGATTTTTCTGAAGAACAGCGGGTGGTGTAACTGCTCAGGGCGAACAATGGACTCGTGAAGAACTCTCACAGAACATGAACACATCACACTCACATGACCAATCACATGACCAAGCACTTGACCACTCACATGACCAAGCACATGACCAATCACATGACCACTCACATGACCAATCACATGAACAATCACATGACCAAGCACATGACCACTCACATGACCAATCACATGAACAATCACATGACCAAGCACATGACCACTCACATGACCAATCACATGACCACTCACATGACCAATCACATGACCAAGGTGTATGCCTGAAGATCCAAAGTTCTACAACATGAGGATAATCCAACTTCTCAGAAAGCCCAAGCCCAGTTATGAGTCTAGAATTAACAGGGATTAGTCAGTGGCGTTTAAACCGAATTCTGAGCTATACTGTCTGCTTTTCTGCTGATCCACCCAACATGAAAATCTGTGCCGTTCCATCCCAGTGCCTTTAATTCCATAAAGCTCATTACAGAAAGTGATCCAGAGAACAGAGCACCATAAAGCAATGATTGGAGTAATAATCCCCGTCTGCGTCGGACTGCTTCGTCACGTTGTGCTGCACCGGTCGTTGAGCACGGACAAATGGTGAGATTTTTTTTTTGTGCAGATAAAAGGAACCATTAAACGTGTTTCTCTTCTTCATTCTGCTGACTGTGCATGCTCATTAGGGAGAAAACGCTGCCAGCTGTGTTCCCTATCGCCAGTTCATTTCCTTTTCACTCAGTTCTCAGGGAAAGAGAGAATTCACCAGGTCGGTCCAAAACAACTCCGACACGCCGTGCTGATAACACGTGCCTGTTTGAACACTGAGAACAGACACTCAACAGAATGCCGGAATAAATTATTCATTTTCAGCAGGACGTGCATGTGTAAACATTAGCTTTGGTCGCCTCTGGCTTCCATCCAACATCTGGACTGTTTTACTTTAATGCGTGTGAGAATATTCCCAAAATAAGGATGCATTTTACTTCCAGAAGAAGAATTTAGACTCTGGTTTCAGGTCCTGTTATCTGAATACTTCACACTTCACAAGACCAAACAACAGAGGCGATCTTTCTCTTACTGTTCACTCCATCTAAATATAACTGCACAAGAAGGTGCACTAGATCTAGAAGTGTCCGTCTATACATTTTCCCGTGATTTAGAGAAGAAGCCAGTTTTGTATTCCCAGACTTAGCATTGTTTACACTCTCAGATGAGTGGAATTATGGTGTTTAAAAAAATAAAAATAAAAAATAACTCAAATAATCAGTAATCTTCAGCATTCCCTACACCTCAATATTCTATACTCTTCAGCATTCAGTACACTTCAGTATTCCCTACTCTTCAGTATTCCCTACTCTTCAGCATTCCCTACTCTTCAGTATTCAGTACACTTCAGCATTCCCTACTCTTCAGTATTCAGTACACTTCAGCATTCCCTACTCTTCAGCATTCCCTACTCTTCAGTATTCAGTACACTTCAGCATTCCCTACTCTTCAGTATTCCCTACTCTTCAGTATTCAGTACACTTCAGTATTCCCTACTCTTCAGTATTCCCTACTCTTCAGTATTCTGTACACTTCAGTATTCTGAACACTTCAGCATTCCCTACTCTTCAGTATTCAGTACACTTCAGCATTCCCTACTCTTCAGCATTCCCTACTCTTCAGTATTCTGAACACTTCAGCATTCCCTACTCTTCAGTATTCAGTACACTTCAGCATTCCCTACTCTTCAGCATTCCCTACTCTTCAGTATTCAGTACACTTCAGCATTCCCTACTCTTCAGCATTCCCTACTCTTCAGTATTCAGTACACTTCAGCATTCCCTACTCTTCAGCATTCCCTACTCTTCAGTATTCCCTACTCTTCAGTATTCCCTACTCTTCAGTATTCAGTACACTTCAGCATTCACTACTCTTCAGTATTATCTACTCTTCAGCATTCCCTACTCTTCAGTATTCAGTACACTTCAGTATTCAGTACACTTCAGTATTCCCTACTCTTCAGTATTCCCTAGTCTTCAGTATTCCCTACTCTTCAGTATTCAGTACACTTCAGCATTCACTACTCTTCAGTATTATCTACTCTTCAGCATTCCCTACTCTTCAGTATTCTGTACACTTCAGTATTCTGAACACTTCAGCATTCCCTACTCTTCAGCATTCCCTACTCTTCAGTATTCTGTACACTTCAGTATTCTGAACACTTCAGCATTCCCTACTCTTCAGCATTCCCTACTCTTCAGTATTCAGTACACTTCAGCATTCCCTACTCTTCAGTATTCAGTACACTTCAGCATTCCCTACTCTTCAGCATTCCCTACTCTTCAGTATTCAGTACACTTCAGCATTCCCTACTCTTCAGCATTCCCTACTCTTCAGTATTCAGTACACTTCAGCATTCACTACTCTTCAGTATTATCTACTCTTCAGCATTCCCTACTCTTCAGTATTCAGTACACTTCAGTATTCAGTACACTTCAGTATTCCCTACTCTTCAGCATTCCCTACTCTTCAGTATTCAGTACACTTCAGCATTCCCTACTCTTCAGTATTCCCTACTCTTCAGTATTCAGTACACTTCAGTATTCCCTACTCTTCAGTATTCCCTACTCTTCAGTATTCTGTACACTTCAGCATTCCCTACTCTTCAGCATTCCCTACTCTTCAGTATTCCCTACTCTTCAGTATTCTGTACACTTCAGCATTCAGTACACTTCAGTATTCTGTACACTTCAGCATTCCCTACTCTTCAGTATTCAGTACACTTCAGTATTCTGAACACTTCAGCATTCCCTACTCTTCAGTATTCAGTACACTTCAGTATTCCCTACTCTTCAGCATTCCCTACTCTTCAGTATTCCCTACTCTTCAGTATTCAGTACACTTCAGTATTCCCTACTCTTCAGTATTCAGTACACTTCAGTATTCCCTACTCTTCAGTATTCAGTACACTTCAGCATTCTGTAATTTCAGTATTCAGTACACTTCAGCATTCCCTACTCTTCAGTATTCAGTACACTTCAGTATTCCCTACTCTTCAGTATTCTGAACACTTCAGCATTCCCTACTCTTCAGTATTCCCTACTCTTCAGCATTCCCTACACTTCAGTATTCCCTACTCTTCAGTATTCCCTACTCTTCAGCATTCCCTACTCTTCAGCATTCCCTACTCTTCAGTATTCAGTACACTTCAGTATTCCCTACTCTTCAGTATTCTGTACACTTCAGCATTCTGTAATTTCAGTATTCTGTACACTTCAGCATTCTGTAATTTCAGTATTCAGTACACTTCAGCATTCCCTACTCATCATTATTCCTGACTATCTGATTTAGTCAGCTAGTTAAGAACTAGTCAGGATGTCCTAATGTCTGCTCTTGCTCTCTGCAGTGCTTGCTACAAAACTGCAGGTTGGCATTTTACAATGAGCTCGTTAGTGTCCCAGCCTTATCCGAGACTGCGGCCCGGGGAGCCTGTGAGCTCTGCGTCTGCTCTATCTCCATGCTTTCTGAGTCTGCAACGTGCTGGAGAGTTCTCTGCTCTCCCAGCTGTTCCCCTGACAGCGTGTTACGGATCATTACGATCAGGAACAGCACAGGGATGAAGTGCAACGATGCTGCGTCTCATTTCAGCTTACAGCAACGTGAGAGTCACTTCACCATGACTCTTTGTCCTGTCCTCAAAATCCACTAGACTCTCCGCTAAATTAAATAAAAATATCCTCCAACATGGCAGAATGCTCTTTAATCACGGTCGGACAGAAATCAAATGACTGCATAGGATTTATTTATAAATAACGACTCGGATTTGGAGCAACAGCAGTCCAGGTTTCGATGGAAGATGGAACTGGACAGAGAGAAAGGGTCGGGTTCACGATAAATATCTGTAACAAAGGAGGCAGAGTGAGGAACAATCTGAATAACAGCGCAGGAAATGGTCAGAACACGGGTAAACACAGGTAAACACGGGTATACACATATAAACACGGGTAAACACGGGTATACACGGGTATACACATGTAAACACAGGTAAACAGGGGTAAACGTGTAAACACGAGTAAACACAGGTAAACACGGGTAAACAGGGGTAAACACAGGTAAACACGGGTATACACATGTAAACACAGGTAAACAGGGGTAAACATGTAAACACGGGTAAACATTGGTAAACACGGGTAAACAGGGGTAAACACAGGTAAACACGGGTAAACAGGGGTAAACACAGGTAAACAGGGATACCAACATGTAAACACAGGTAAACAGGGATAAACACAGGTAAACAGGGGTATACACAGGTAAACAGGGGTAAACACAGGTAAACAGGGGTAAACACAGGTAAACAGGGGTAAACACGGGTAAATATGGGTAAACAAGGGTATACACAGGTAAACAGGGGTAAACATAGGTAAACACGGGTAAACAGGGGAAACATGTAAACACAGGTAAACAGGGGTAAACACGGGTAAATATGGGTAAACTGGGGTATACACAGGTAAACAGGGGTAAACATAGGTAAACACGGGCAAACAGGGGTAAACACAGGTAAACAGGGGTAAACAGGGGTATACACAGGTAAACAGGGATAAACAGGGGTATACACAGGTAAACAGGGGTAAACATAGGTAAACACGGGCAAACAGGGGTAAACACAGGTAAACAGGTAATCCAAACAAAAAAAATAAATCTGTGAAATAAAGCTGTGAAGTTACACACACCAGAAAGATTAGTACTAGTAGAGGGAAACGCACGAGGATAATGAAACAGTGCTGTGAAATACGAGTATGTAGGGCGAGGGTTAAGGTTCATAAGGTCACATGGTCTAGAGCTAGATTGCTTAGTTTTTTGTTCATTCCTGAAAAACATGCTCAATCCAGGCCTCTGATTCTGTGTTAGCAGTCCATGAATGTTCACAAACAAAACAGAGTCGGAGAGTCATTTTCACTGACGGACTGACGCTCATCGTTAAGAAAAGAAGAAGAACTCAGTTCAACTCATTTGTGGTGGGATTGGATAATAGTTCGTCCTGTATCCGGTTTTATCTAATCTTTAAAGCGTAGTCTTTACTCAGACATCCAGCAGCTGTCACCTGACACATGATTACAAGCTCTAAATGCAGCTTTCAGAGAATTACACCAATAATAAATAATAATAATAATAATAATAATAAAAATATGACCGGCATTGGAAGAGCGAATGCAGGTTGTGGACTGAATTTAAAACCAACTTCACCATCATAACTCTGAGAAACATTCCTATTATATTGACGTACTAATGGGTACTAATTTGAGAAACGTTCTAGGTTTTCTGAGAGTATATGACTTTACTTTTTCGTGGTAGAGATGTATTCTATAGACCGACAATAACTGAAAAGCCCGATTCTGAAAAATGGAGAGAAATGTGTTGAAAAGCTGAAAACGGATTATGAGTGCTGAAGTCTGGAGTTCGAGTCGGGATAGGAGTAAGGATGTGTGACCTAGTAACGTTTACCCAATGTTCTGTTAATAACGCTAAGGGCATTGAGTCTGGTTATAAGTGCGATGTGTCCCTCCTCAAAGTCCCCCAGCTGAAACGTTTGGGGGAAATGGCGTGCGCTGAGACCCGAGACGGATGAAGACATAAAAGCGGCGTAATGAAACGTGAACAGTCTTTAATGTTCTAGCTGTAATTTGCAGACCTAATTCAGAACGTTTGATGGAAAGCTTTAATCTAATCAGATTTGTGAACTGGATAATTGCTTGTGAATGGATGAAGGATCAGACGTTGAGGTGTTAATTAAATCTGTAGTAATGATCAAAGCCAGTGTTTCTCCTGACAGGTCAATTTACAGGAAGTGACTGAAGAAAAGAACGACGTGTTTGGTACAGAGCTAATAATAATAACATCATACTGACACGCTGATCATATAACAATATATTTAATAACAACTCAAAAAATAAAGATGGGTGTGTCTTTGATTTGGAAAGGGGTGGGACTTTGTTTTGGACAGGTTGGCAATACATTGATAGGAACAGATAGGTATGACTGATTAGAACAGATGGGCGTGACTTTGATTTGGACAGGTGTGCAGGACTTTGATTTGGACAGGTGGGCGTGACTTTGATTTGGTCAGGTGGGCGTGACTTTGATTAGGACAGGTGGGCGTGACTTTGATTTGGACAGGTGGGCGTGACTTTGATTTGGACAGGTGGGCGTGACTTTGATTTGGACAGGTGGGCGTGACTTTGATTTGGACAGGTGGGCGTGACTTTGTTTTGGACAGGTGGGCGGGACTTTGTTTTGGAAAGGTGGGCAGGACTTTGTTTTGGACAGGTGGGCGGGACTTTGATAAGGACAAATGGGAGTGTGTTTGAGTGAAACAGGTAGGCGTGGCTGAAAATATAACGTGCATATATGAATACCAATTATCATTTGAAGACTTTTATATGTAAACACATGGACACAGCCACTCGGAGGTGCTCTAAATTCTATTTAGGGACACGATGACACACCCACATTCCATATATGGACACACCTTCCGTCATTTCAGTAAAGAGCGGCTGTGTGGATGTTTCTGGACAGTTTAATGAGTGAGGCACTGAGTGAAATCTTACCTCTTGATAGCCTTGTAGCAGATGAAGACCGTGAGGAAAAGGAAGACGACGGATGCACAGCTCACCGACCCCAGCACCAAAATCTCCACCTCTCGTCCCCAGGGCTTCACAGGAGGAGACACGCTGGACGGCGCCACTACAAGACAGAAAGAGAGCGAGAACTTAATGAGCGAGGCTCCAGAGTCTCCTGCGTCACCTGTGAAGCCCCGGGGTGTTGTTAGGAAACCACAGCGCTTTGCACCACTCCATTCATCATCCCCGTATCCGAGAGGTGCTTTCACTCGGCCCATTACGCAGCACCAGATTAGCGCTTCAGGCTAAGCCACACCTCCTGTGCCACTTTAAAGTTTTCCTGCGGCTTGCTG
>NC_030440.2:18325788-18328288 GCF_001660625.3 Ictalurus punctatus | reverse complement strand
AGCATCTAACCAGTTTTTTCCTGTCTGCATGGCTCTCAGCCAATAACCATCAATCTGCTAATGCTGCGCTTTACTAATGTCCTCTCTGATAAGCCTGAGGTGCAGGGAGAACGGAGAGAGGGCTGCAACAACTAAAATCAATCAATAACCCCCCCGCCCCCCCATGTTTGCACAATGTTTGAAGGACAACGTCGGGCAGAAAATAAAAATTAAGCTTTCAATCCAACTAATCAATTGATCGAAGAAATAATGGACAGAATAAAATAAAATAATCTCCAGTTGCAGCCCTAGTGGAGTGTGTATGTAGGGTTAGGGTTAGGGTTAGGTATATATGGCTATATAGAGTTTCAGTAAAGTCTTAGTAATAAATGTATAGTAACACAGCACTTTTGTTAGAATATCCGGGACTCGGCGTCACCTGACAGAGCGTGAGATGATATGATGTTTTTCAGACATGAACACACTCCCCTCTGTCATCAGCGTCGTGGGTTTTTTTCATGATAGCCATGAGTAATTACTTGCCCCAATTTATGAACCGGTAATTAACGTTGATGTGCTCTGAAACAGAATAAACATAATGATATAATAACAATCATCTGGATTTGGGAGGGTGGATGATGATGAGGAGAAATAGAAGGAGAAACAGGAGAAGGAGGGGGAGGAGGAAGAGATAGAAGATGGAGGAGGGAAGGATGATGGACAGGATGAGGCGTGAGGTTGACAGGCCCTCCAGGGAGAGAGACAGGAAAAGAGGATCTCAGGTCTTATCAGAGCTCCATGTGTTGACCTCTTGTTTATACCAAACACACAAATCTCACGTCCCATCATTCAGGCAAGACGGAGGATGCAAAGTATTAGTAATAACACATTATTTAATGAAATCATGACTAAAAGGAATAACCGCTCGCTGTTATTGGTATGTAAGTGTCACAGTGATTAAATGAGTAATAAATCAAGTAGTCATACATATGGAGTTCATGGGAACGCTCAACACGCGAACCAAAGAGGTGTTGATGCAAGTGAAGGAGGCCATCAAAAACAAAACAGACCTATCAGAGACACAGCAGAAACTTTAGAGGTTTCTCAAGTGTGCCAAATCAACAGCTTGGTACATTCTTAAAAAGAAGGAACGCACTGGTGACCTCAGCAACATCAAGACGCCTGGAAGAGCACGGAACACAACTAAAGCGGATGATCGCAGAATTCTCTCCATCGTTGAAGGGAAAACCCCCTTCGGAACATCTAGCCAAGTCAAGAACAGTCCGGAGGAGGTGGGCGTATCATTGTCAAAGTCTACAATCAAGAGACACCTTCATGAATGTAAATACAGACGGTTTACCTCAAGATGCAAACCTCTGGTAACACTTAAGCGCAGAAAGGCCAGATTAGACTTTGATTAAAAAAAACAACCTGACCAACGGATTAACTTGTAGCAGAACGATGGGAAGAGAAGATAACGGAGAATGAAAGGAAGAGCTCGTGATCCAAAGCATACCACATTATCTCTCAACATGGTGGAGGCAGTGTCATGGCACGGGCGTGTACGGCTGCCAGTGGAACTGGGTCAGTGGTGTTTATTGATGATGTGAGTGCTGATAGAAGGAGCAGGATGAATTCTGTAGTGTATCGAGATATACGTTCTGCTCAGATTCAGTCGAATCCTGCAAAACTGAAACAGGACGGCGCTTCACAGTACAGATGGAAAACGACCTCCCGAAACGTACTGCGAAAGAATCCCAAGAGCTTCTTAAGGCAAAGAAATGGTATGTTCTTAAATGGCAGCGTCAATCACCTGACCTCAACCCCCTTGAGCTGCTTTTCACTTACTGAAGACAAAACTACAGGCAGAAAAACCCACAAACAAGCAGCAACTGAAGGCAGCTGCAGTAAAGACCTGGTAAAGCATCTCAAACTCAACATTTGACGATGTCCATGGCTTTCAGTTTGCAGGCGGTTATTGACTGAATGGCGTAAATCTAACGATCCGACTGACCTAACCAATTACCAAACACGTCTCTCCTCTTTTTCCCATAGCATCTCCACTGATAAAGCCACATTCTACCAGGAGAAGACTGGTAGTTCTCCCAACACCTGTACTCTCTTCAAAACCTTTTCTTCTCTTCTCTGTGCCCCTCCTCCCCCTGCCCCTACCGCTCTCACTGCAGATGACTTCGCCACTTTCTTTTCCAACAAGGTTACATCAATCAGGAACCAGTTCTCAACCCCAGACACGCACAGACCGGCTCCTCCTCCATGTAACTCCCAACTGTCCTCCTTCTCTCCCCTCTCAGAGACTGATGTCTCTAAACTCCTCCTCTCTAGCCGTCCCACAACCTGTCCTCTTGACCCTATCCCTTCTCACCTTCTTCAGTCCATCTCTCCCACACTATTACCTGCACTCACACACATCTTTCACACATCCCTCTCTACTGGCACAGACCCTACCTCATTTAAGCAGGACCCGGGTTACCCCACTGATATAAAAACCCTCACTCAACCC